>NC_052316.1:35853850-36153850 GCF_016432855.1 Salvelinus namaycush
TGTATTAATGTAGGCTTGTGTGTCACGTGACTGGTTTGACTGGTTATGTAGGTGTGTGTAGATGTTTGACTGGTACTGTAGGGGTGTGTAGATGTTTGACTGGTTATGTAGGGTTGGTAGAGTTATTGTATGTAGGTGTGTGTAGATGTTTGACTGGTTATGTAGGGTGTGTGTAGATGTTTACTGGTTTACTTGTAGGTGTAAGATGTTTGACG
Source organism: Salvelinus namaycush (assembly GCF_016432855.1). Classification (NCBI taxonomy): domain Eukaryota; kingdom Metazoa; phylum Chordata; class Actinopteri; order Salmoniformes; family Salmonidae; genus Salvelinus; species Salvelinus namaycush. Next base: position 35,854,066 of record NC_052316.1, read on the forward strand.
GTTATGTAGGTGTGTGTAAAGTTTGACTGGTACTGTAGGTGTGTGAGATGTTTAAGACTGGGTACTGTAGGTGTGTGTAGATGTTGACTGGTACTGTAGGTGTGTGTAGATGTTTGACTGGTATGTAGGTGGTGTGTAGATGTTTGACTGGTTATGTAGGTGTGTGTAGATGTTACTGGTACTGTAGGTGGTGTAGATGTTTGACGTGGTATGTAGGTGTGTAGATGTTGACTGGTATGTAGGTGTGTGTAGATGTTTGACTGGTTATGTAGGTGTGTGTAGATGTTTGACTGGTACTGTAGGTGTGTGTAGTGTTTGACTGGTACTGTAGGTGTGTGTAGATGTTTGACTGGTTATGTAGGTGTGTGTGATGTTTGACTGTTATGTAGGTGTGTGTAGATGTTTGACTGGTTATGTAGGTGTGTTGTAGATGTTTGACTGGTTATGTAGGTGTGTGTAGATGTTTGACTGGTATGTAGGTGTGTGGAGTGTTTGACTGGTACTGTAGTGTGGTTGTAGATGTTTGACTGGTATGTAGGTGTGTGTTAGATGTTGACGTGTATGTAGGTGTGTGTAGATAATGTTTGACTGGTTTGTAGATGTTGTAATGACTGGTAATGTAGGTGTTGTAGATGTTGACTGGTACTGTAGGTGTGTGTAGATGTTTGACTGGTATGAGGTTGTGTGTAGGTTGACTGGTACTGTAGGTGGTGTAGATGTTTGACTGGTTATGTAGGTGTGGTAGATGTTTGACGGTTGTAGTAGGTGTGTGTAGATGTTTGACTGGTACTGTAGGTGTTTGTAGATGTTTAAGTGGTTACTGTAGGTGTGTGTAGATGTTTGACTGTTATGTAGGGTGTGTGTAGATGTTTAGACTTTGTAGGTGGTGTGTGTATGATGTTTAACTTTTTACTGTAGGTGTGTGTAGATGTTTAACTGGTACTGTAGGTGTGTGTAGATGTTTGACTGGTACTGTAGGTGTGTGTAGATGTTTGACTGGTTATGTAGGTTGTGTAGATGTTTGACTGGTACTGTAGGTGGGTGTAGATGTTTGACTGGTTACTGTAGGTGTGTGTAGATGTTTACTTGTATGTAGGTGTGTGTAGATGTTTGACGGTATGTAGGTGTGTGTAGATGTTTGACTGGTTATGTAGGTGTGTTAGATGTTTGACTTGTTATGTATGTGTGTGTAGAATGTTTGTGTAGATGTTTGACTGGTACTGTAGGTGTGTGTAGATGTGATACTGTAGGTGTGTGTAGATGTTTGACTGTACTGTAGGTGTGTGTAGATGTTTGACTGTTACTGTAGGTGTGTGTCGATGTTTGACTGGTTATGTAGGTGTGTGTAGATGTTTGACTGGTACTGTAGGTGTGTTGTAGATGTTTGACTGGTACTGTAGGTGTGTGAGATGTTTGACTGGTACTGTAGGTGTGTGTAGATGTTTGATGGTTATGTAGGTGTGTGTAGATGTTTGAACTGGTACTGTAGGTGTGTCGTCAGATGTTGACTGGTTATGTAGGTGTGTGTAGATGTTTGACTGGTTTATGTAGGTGTGTGTAGATGTTTGACTGGTACTGTAGGTGTGTGTAGATGTTTGACTGGTTATGTAGGTTGTGTGTAGATGTTTGAACTGGTTATGTAGGTGTGTGTAGAGTTTACTTGGTAACTGTAGGTGTGTGTAGATGTTGACTTGGTACTGTAGGTGTGTGTAGATGTTTCACTGGTATGTAGGTGTGTGTAGATGTTGACTGGTACTGTAGGTGTGTGTATATGTTTGACTGGTTATGTAGGTGTGTGTAGATGTTTGACTGGTATGTAGGTGTGTGTAGATGTTTACTGGTTATGTAGGTGTGTGTAGATGTTTGACTTGGTACTGTAGGTGTGTGTAGATGTTTTAACTGGTTACTGTAGGTGTGTGTAGATGTTTGACTGGTACTGTAGGTGTGTGTAGATGTTTGACTGGTATGTAGGTGTGTGTAGATGTTTAACTTTGTACTGTAGGTGTGGTAGATGTTTAACTTGGTACTGTAGGTGTGTGTAGATGTAGGTGTGTGTAGATGTTTGACTTGGTACTGTAGGTGTGTGTAGATGTTTGACTTGGTACTGTAGGTGTGTGTAGATGTTTGACTGGTTATGTAGGTGTGTGTAGATGTTTGACTGGTTATGTAGGTGTGTGTGTAGATGTTTGACTGGTTATGTAGGTGTGTGTAGATGTTTAACTTGATTCTGTAGGTGTGTGTAGATGTTTGACTGGTTATGTAGGTGTGTCCAAACGTTTGACTGGTTATGTAGGTGTGTGTATATGTTTAACTTGGTACTGTAGGTGTGTGTAGATGTTCGACTGGTACTGTAGGTGTGTGTCCAAACGTTTGACTGGTTATGTAGGTGTGTGTAGATGTTTAACTTGGTACTGTAGGTGTGTGTAGATGTTCGACTGGTACTGTAGGTGTGTGTAGATGTTTGACTGGTTATGTAGGTGTGTGTAGATGTTTGACTGGTACTGTAGGTGTGTGTATATGTTTGACTGGTACTGTAGGTGTGTGTAGATGTTTAACTTGGTACTGTAGGTGTGTGTAGATGTTTGACTGGTTATGTAGGTGTGTCCAAACGTTTGACTGGTTATGTAGGTGTGTGTAGATGTTTGACTTGGTACTGTAGGTGTGTGTGTAGATGTTTGACTGGTACTGTAGGTGTGTGTAGATGTTTGACTTGTTATGTAGGTGTGTGTAGATGTTTGACTGGTTCTGTAGGTGTGTGTAGATGTTTGACTTGGTACTGTAGGTGTGTGTAGATGTTTGACTTGGTACTGTAGGTGTGTGTAGATGTTTGACTGGTTATGTAGGTGTGTGTAGATGTTTGACTGGTACTGTAGGTGTGTGTAGATGTTTGACTGGTTATGTAGGTGTGTCCAAACGTTTGACTGGTTATGTAGGTGTGTCCAAACGTTTGACTGGTTATGTAGGTGTGTGTAGATGTTTAACTTGGTACTGTAGGTGTGTGTAGATGTTCGACTGGTACTGTAGGTGTGTGTAGATGTTTGACTGGTTATGTAGGTGTGTGTAGATGTTTGACTGGTACTGTAGGTGTGTGTATATGTTTGACTGGTTATGTAGGTGTGTGTAGATGTTTGACTGGTACTGTAGGTGTGTGTGTAGATGTTTGACTGGTTATGTAGGTGTGTGTAGATGTTTAACTTGGTACTGTAGGTGTGTGTAGATGTTTGACTGGTTATGTAGGTGTGTCCAAACGTTTGACTGGTTATGTAGGTGTGTCCAAACGTTTGACTGGTTATGTAGGTGTGTGTAGATGTTTAACTTGGTACTGTAGGTGTGTGTAGATGTTCGACTGGTACTGTAGGTGTGTGTAGATGTTTGACTGGTTATGTAGGTGTGTGTAGATGTTTGACTGGTACTGTAGGTGTGTGTATATGTTTGACTGGTTATGTAGGTGTGTGTAGATGTTTGACTGGTACTGTAGGTGTGTGTATATGTTTGACTGGTACTGTAGGTGTGTGTATATGTTTGACTGGTACTGTAGGTGTGTGTAGATGTTTGACTGGTTATGTAGGTGTGTGTGTAGATGTTTAACTTGGTACTGTAGGTGTGTGTAGATGTTTGACTGGTTATGTAGGTGTGTGTAGATGTTTGACTGGTACTGTAGGTGTGTGTAGATGTTCGACTGGTACTGTAGGTGTGTGTAGATGTTTGACTGGTTATGTAGGTGTGTGTAGATGTTTGACTGGTTATGTAGGTGTGTGTAGATGTTTAACTTGGTACTGTAGGTGTGTGTAGATGTTTGACTGGTTATGTAGGTGTGTCCAAACGTTTGACTGGTTATATAGGTGTGTGTAGATGTTTGACTTGGTACTGTAGGTGTGTGTGTAGATGTTTGACTGGTACTGTAGGTGTGTGTAGATGTTTGACTTGTTATGTAGGTGTGTGTAGATGTTTGACTGGTTCTGTAGGTGTGTGTAAATGTTTGACTTGGTACTGTAGGTGTGTGTAGATGTTTGACTTGGTACTGTAGGTGTGTGTAGATGTTTGACTGGTTATGTAGGTGTGTGTAGATGTTTGACTTGGTACTGTAGGTGTGTGTAGATGTTTGACTTGGTATTCTAGGTGTGTGTAGATGTTTGACTTGGTACTGTAGGTGTGTGTAGATGTTTGACTGGTTATGTAGGTGTGTGTAGATGTTTGACTGGTTATGTAGGTGTGTGTATATGTTTGACTGGTTATGTAGGTGTGTGTAGATGTTTGACTTGGTACTGTAGGTGTGTGTAGATGTTTGACTGGTTATGTAGGTGTGTGTAGATGTTTGACTGGTTATGTAGGTGTGTGTAGATGTTTGACTTGTTATGTAGGTGTGTGTAGATGTTTGACTGGTTATGTAGGTGTGTGTAGATGTTTGACTTGGTACTGTAGGTGTGTGTGTAGATGTTTGACTTGGTACTGTAGGTGTGTTAGTAGATGTTTGACTGGTACTGTAGGTGTGTGTAGATGTTTGACTGGTACTGTAGGTGTATGTAGATGTTTGACTGGTTATGTAGGTGTGTGTAGATGTTTGACTGGTACTGTAGGTGTGTGTGTAGATGTTTGACTTGGTAATGTAGGTGTGTGTGTAGATGTTTGACTGGTACTGTAGGTGTGTGTAGATGTTTGACTGGTACTGTAGGTGTGTGTAGATGTTTGACTGGTACTGTAGGTGTGTGTAGATGTTTGACTGGTTATGTAGGTGTGTGTAGATGTTTGACTGGTACTGTAGGTGTGTGTGTAGATGTTTGACTGGTACTGTAGGTGTGTGTAGATGTTTGACTGGTTATGTAGGTGTGTGTAGATGTTTGACTGGTACTGTAGGTGTGTGTGTAGATGTTTGACATGGTACTGTAGGTGTGTGTAGATGTTTGACTTGGTACTGTAGGTGTGTGTAGATGTTTGACTGGTACTGTAGGTGTGTGTAGATTTTTGACTGGTTATGTAGGTGTGTGTAGATGTTTGATGGTAGGAATGTTGGTATGATGGTAGGACTGTATTTTACCTGTGTTGACTACGACCCAGTCGCGGGCGGGGCTGGGGCAGGTGCGCCCCTCTCCCCTGACGCTGACCCTGTACCTCTCTCCACACTGCAGCTTGCTGATATTGCAGCCGGAGCCGGGGCTGGAGCAGGTGAGCTGGTGTTTGATGTCAAAGCCCTCGGCCAAGGCTTTGTAGATCAGAGTGCCGTTACCAGACGTCCAGGAGATCTGAGCTGTGTTGGTACTGCAGTCCAGGTAGGCCTGCAGGCCAGTGTGGCGGCAGGGTACTGGAGGGAGAGAAGAGAGAGAAACACGTTGGTGTGTATATGTTTTGGAGAGAGGTGAGAGGGGGAAGAGAGAGAGAAGTTGACTAGATGGGCTTAGTTAAGCATTGGGTTAACGTTCACAAAATATATTAGTGAATTACAGTGAATGAGGCTTCATAACTGTCTGATAAAAGATTCTTGGTTGGTTGATCTGAGAGATCGAGATCGTTTTTCAAGGTTACCGGTGTGCTGGCGTACTTACAAGTGGTAGTGGTGATGGACTCACTGGCCAGGCTGACACAGCTGTCGTGGTTAGCCAGCACCACCATAGTGTAGTCCTGTCCACACACCAGATCAAGGAAAGCACAGTTGGTGTCTGAGCTGGTACAGGTGGCATTGTGCCCACCGCTGCCTTCTGCATGTACTGTGTAGCCGGTGGCACCGCGGGCTGAGTCCCAGGTTACAGACGTGATGCCGGCTTCACAGTCCACATCGGCTGTCAAGTGAGTGGGGACGCAGGGGGCTGGAAGGGGACACAGGGATGTGTTGGATCAGGAGGGTGCATGTGTGTTGGGCTTTAAAGATTCTAACACTATTATATTTAATTAACATCTGTTAATATAAACACTTACGGGGACAGAGAGGTGAGTGTTGGATCAGGGTGTGTGTTGGATTTTAATACTGATACAGTGAGATAGAATTCTACCCATCCACCCGTCACAGACCTATTGACTTGAATGTAGAAACCCATTCTATAAATTATATTTTTCTGAGCACACTTCCATTATGTGGCCATTGAGTCCATGGCTATGAGGATTAAAGAGGTGTGACAAATGACTGGGAAACCAGAGATGGCTCCATACCCTACTTAACTAAGATTACACTGTGACATCAAAGGAGAGTAGCCTACATGCTGCTTACACAATATGCTATACAAAATGAAGCATGTTTTCTTATACAAAGCTAGAGTTCACTACACCTGGAGTCACTACACTACTGTTAAGTATTTGACACATTTATTTATAGACATGGTAGGACCCCAATAAATGGCGTTCCATAGTAAAGTTTCTCTCTACCATATCTGTCTGTGTGTCACCTGTGAGCAGGTTCATGCTGGTGCTGAGTTTGCTCTTGCAGGTGTCAGTGAGGCCCTGTACAGTGACTGTATAGGCCTGTCCACAGCTCAGAGAGCTGAAGGTGCAGTTGGAGCCAGTGCTGTTACAGGAGCTCTTCACTCCCTGCCAGTCCACCGCTGACACCATGTGGATTTGGTCAGGTCCAGCGTTGTCCCACGTCACCTCGGCTACGTTAGTACTGCACTCCAGGCTCACCGCAGGGCTTTCTGGTTTACAGGGAGCTGAGGGGAGAGGAGAGAGGGATGGAAGGATAGAGAGAGGGATGGAAGGATGGAGAAAAGAATGGAAGGATGGTGAGAGGGATGGAAGGATGGAGAGAAGGATGGAAGGATGGTGAGAGGACAGGAAGGATGGAGAGAGGGATGGAAGGATGGTGAGAGGACAGGAAGGATGGAGAGAGGAATGTAAAGATGGAGAGGACAGGAGGGGAGAAAAAAGAGTATACATACAGGAACTAAAAGACATTAACTTTATGAGGGTTTAGGGAAAATTTATGAATCCCAGAACTCCATGAGAATTTGGATTGATTGATCGACTGATCTTGGGTCCAGGCAGTTGAGGTGTACAGTAAGACGGGTGGTTGTCTGACTCTGAACCAGAGCCTTACCTGACTGGATACGGTAGTCTGATCCCTCGATAGTGGCACAGTTGACGTTGGCGGTGCTGACAGCGATGCTGTATGTGATGCCACAGGCCAGGCTGTTGATGGTGCAGGTTGTAGAGCTGGTGCCACAGCTGAGATTTGACCCGTCACTGCCGATGGCCAGGGCTGTGTAGGAGTTGCGGTGCCCCTCACTCTCTGACCACTGCACTGCAAATGTGTTGGCACTGCAGTCCAGGGCTGCTGCTACGTTGCCAGGTAGACAGGGGGCTGTGGAGGGGGACAGAGAGAGATGAGGGAGAGACATAACTGTGAGACTGACGCTACTGTAACATGGTGCATTATCTATAGTGAATCAAAACAAGGTTGAGTAACAGTATGGTCATCTAATGGGCGACACTGAAGGATAGAAATAGCTTTATCACATTTCATCTGCTCACTAATTGAACATATCACCTGTAGTTTATAATTATAATAAAAGTTAGATTCCATTCGATTCTCTTCAATTCCAGTCAGTCAGTCAGTCAGTCAGTCAGTCAGTCAGTCAGTCAGTCAGTCAGTCAGTCAGTCAGTCAGTCAGTCAGTCAGTCAGTCAGTCAGTCAGTCAGTCAGTCAGTCAGTCAGTCAACTACCTGAGTCGAACTGGATGGTGTCCATGGTACTGTTGCAGGTCCCAGTGGAGGCAACCACGGAGGCTGAGTAAGGATGTCCGCAGTCCAGCTTCACAGAACAGGAAGTGGCGTTGGAAGTACAGAAGGCTGTGAGGCTGTGGGTGGTACCGGTTACCGTGGCGGTGTAGGTGACGCCTCCTGCACTCAAGTCCCAGGTGATGGTGCCACCATTGGTGCTACAGTTTGCTTGGGCAGTTAGGTTGGTGGGCGGGCAAGGAGCTGTGGGCGGGAACCAGATAGGGCATTGGAAATCAGTTTCAGAACAGGAAGGACGTTGTGAATCAGTACAAGACAAGTTCTTTATAGATTATACAATGGTGGAACTGTTGTCAATGGCCTATGCTCCAGGAGAAAATGGTAAAAGGTCTAAGTAAGTAGCAACTGTATGCCTGTTATACACATTCACAGTATTAAGTGGCTTTGAGTGACACACTGTATAAAAAAAGTAGATGAAGAGTCTCATTGTTTTAATGTGATAATCTGAGAATAGGTAGGAAAGAGACCCTGCCTGTGGTTGGTACCTGTGTCCATCTCCATGGTTGAGCTTAGGCTGCTGGTGCAGACAGAGTCCTTGGCCGTGACCCTGAAGCTGTAGTGTTCTCCACACTGCAGCCCTGAGATTACATAGGACGTGTCTACAGTGGAGTAGCTGGTGTTGGCTCCGCCCTCTTTCTGGGAATACAGGAAATAGGTGACACCGGTCTCTGAGTTCTGGTCCCAGGTGATAGTCAGGTCGTTGGTGCCACAGGCCGTCACTCCAGCCAGGCTGGTAGGAGGACAGATGGCTGAGAGAGGGAGGGAAAGAGAGAAACAGGAAGAGGGAAAGAGTGTTAGCTTTTTGGTTTTGAAATTGCACACATATCCAACCCACCCAATAATTAGCATTACTTTGCAAAATGCATTCAATGTCAAGATTTGTTGAAAACTTCAACTGAGATATACAGTTATCAGATCGTTATTGTTAAGTTAATGTTAATGAATACAATCATTAGTATAGGGATTTGTTATCTCCTCTCACATGCTTTGAGGGTGACTGGTGCGCTGGGCTCGCTCTGGCATCCCCTCTCCATGGTTACCACTGAGACGTTGTAGGTCTCGCCGCATTTCAGGTCGCTGAAGGAGCAGCCCGCCGTCCCATTGGTGATGCAGGTGTGGGCGTGGCCGTCCTGGTCGGTCGCTGTTGCAATGTACATCTTGGAGGTGGGGGCGGCTACCCAGGACACGGAACCCACATTACTCTCGCACTGCAGAGAGGTCTGGACCTCGGTGGGGGGACAGGGACCTAGGTGGGGGAGAGAGAGAGAGGGGGGGGATAGAGGGAGAGAGAAGGGGGGAGGGATTTGTTGTTAAGGACAGTTGTTGAGACAGGGGTTTTAAGAGTTAAAGCAGCCAATGGAGCACCCCTAAGATTGTAAATGTCTTTAAGTAGTGTCGTGGAAAATTGCAAGATAATGTTATAATGCTTGTAAGATGATGTTATAATGCTTGTATTACATTATAATAGTTGTTACATTCGACAGAATAGAGTATTGTGTGTGTTCCACTGAGGATGGGCCTCTATGAGATAGCACTGACAGAGGAGATTTACGATGTCTTTGGGTAATGAAGCCTAAATAGCATTCCAGATAGTAAAGGTAATGTTTTCGTGCTATACCGTACCAGGGTGAGACGGGTTCCAGTTTGGAGTAGGAGGGGCCAGACACTGGTCTTTACAATGAGAACTGTTGACACAGCAGTAACTGTCTGCTATGTTTTATAGATATCTTTCATACAAATCTTAACCTTCGTGAACTGTTCCTAAGATCTGTGGTTCGTCATGTAAGTTGAGAGGGGTGTATCTTGGCTATAAAAGATCTTTGTATTTTTCTGTAGTCACTCTCAATGGTTCATTATAGATAGTGAATTGTTGAAAGTCAAAGGCTAAAGCTTAAAGCTTATTAAAGATGTAGTTTAAGTAGAACTCTGACTGGTGTGTAGTTTGTAACTCTCCTCATTTGGTAAAGCAGAAAGATGCCACCACATTTGGCGATGGGGATGGGATGTGAATCTTCACTCGGTGACCGCTCCCGACGATCTGGGCAAATCGTGCACAAGGGATCCCTCAAACTTGGGATCTCAGGAAAACCACACTTCGGGAACGAAGCAGATGGACCCACCTTTGATCTGAGAGGCAGCGAGCCAAGTGGATACCACATCTCGAACTTAGTTTTTTTTTAAAGAAAGAGGTGAGCGAACCACACTTGAAGTTGAGTTTTTAGAAAAGCCTCTGTTACGTAGGCTCTGAGTGTGTATTCCTTTGTGAGGAGGGCACCTTGGAGGCGTAAGCAGGGCCGAGTCAGAGGAGAGTAATCTGAGAGTTTGCAGACTCAAAGATACTCTGCTATTGGTCGGTTGCGGGCGACCTAGAGCCGTCCTGACACTGAATTGATCATAGTGGGGATTGGTGCGGTCTGTGGGGGTGAGGGGCCAGGGTGACTGTGTGTTCTGTGTGAAACACGGTACTTGGTGAAGCCCTATTGGAAGAAGGGCCTTGTTTTGAAAGTGTCTGTGTGACTGTCTAAGTGACCCTCAGAGGTGGTGAATTCCAATTATTTTAAATGTGCTAGCCAGGTATGCCCTGGGTTACTCTGTGTGAGTATTTTGTTATGGGATCACTAGGTAATCTTTGTAGGAGCGTTCTGTGTGAGCGCGGTAGGTTGACTCTGTGTGGGTAACCTTTTAATTATGTTCTGATGTTCTGTGTGAACATCTGACCAGTTCTGTGTGAACATCTGACCAATCCTGTGTGGGTGATCTTTAAAGTTCTGTGTGAGTACCTAAGAATTTCTTAAGTTTTATATGGATTCTGTGAATATATGAAAACATGATAAATTGTATGTGTGTGTAACAGTATAACTTTAAACCGCCCCCTCGCCCCGACACGGGCGCGAACCAGGGACCCTCTGCACACATCAACAACTGACACCCACGAAGCGTCGTTACCCATCGCTCCACAAAAGCCGCGGCCCTTGCAGAGCAAGGGGAAACCCTACTTCAGGTCTCAGAGCAAGTGACGTAACTGATTGAAATGCTACTAGCGCGTACCCGCTAACTAGCTAGCCATTTCACATCCGTTACATGTGTATAATCGATTACTAGTGATAACGATGAAAGTGATGCTGAGAATATAATTAGATACAATTTAAACCACCCATTCGTAGACGTATGTAGGTTTTGAGTTGGTATCTTTAATGAATAATTTGATAATGATGAGGTTTTAAGCACTATTAAACTGTCTACAAAATCTGGGAAATTGTGGTCTAGAAACTGATTAGAGTGTGTCCACTTTTGGTTCTTACCCTAACGATGTAACTATAAATGCTTATTGGATTATCTCCGTCTGGGTATAACATTTGAAATAAAACTGCCCATAAGGTCTGAAACTGTTTTATTTTTTCTTCCCAGTATGAGAGGAGTTGCGGGATTTATTGAATAAACCGTTTTCCATAAAGTTAGAGCGAATTAAGGTGGAATCTCAACGCAATTTATAATGTCGTACAAAGCCTAGTGTATCCATCAAACTAATTATCATTGCGTGATTAATGTGATGTAGTAAAGTAATTGAAATACGTTGCATGAGAAAACATAATCTACTTTTATTAAAAGGCACAAGATCTGTTTCCTAGTCTATGAATGTCGATTTTACTCTTCGACTGCTAATCTATTCATTTGGCATGGGAGAATCATCGTCGGAGTAACGCTTGGACCTTTAAATTAGGGCTATTTTCTGGGAATTTTCTCCGTAGTACGTGCCTGATTTTACGACTACATGTAACAGGGTTGGTTATGTTTCCACTTGCCTCTAAAGAAATGTGTATTTGATGTTCAAGCATTCTTATTGGTTAGTTCAACTCTGATGACAATAAGGGGTGTTGTGATTGGCCCCGCTTGCAGATAGGGGGAGATCGCGAACGTCAGGTCTTCCCAGTATGAAAATGTGATGCAAGGTGTAGGTCACGTTCTGAATACTGTTTTCTATTTTCTATTTTACATTGTGTACAAGTTTGCTGTACGTTACTGATTTTATACATGTGTGGGTATATGGTACCTGTTAGGGATTGAGGGGCTTTCTGGGATGTGCTTTGGCATATGATTGCTGTAAATAATTGTGTTAGCTAGCATACACTGATGTCATGGTCACATAAGCCACGGCTAACACAGTTGTCTTCATGCTACAGATTTTGCCATCGACAGCCATCAACACTGTTAAGCCCTGCACAACTAACGTGCTGTTTCCCATTTAACAACAGGTATTTACACATGTTATATTTTGTATTGTATTTTTGTATTTTGTTCGCCCAGTATGAAAATGTGATGCAAGGGATTTTGCCATCGACAGTCATCAATACTGTTAAGCCCTGCACAACTAACGTGCTGTTTCCCATTTAACAACATAAATAAATTATGCTCAACTGGGACCACTGGCCGAAGTGATTTATTATGAGAAAACACAACGCATGGAGAGTACATAAAACATCTGTTACATACAGATAATTGTAAAGTGGGTTTATTTGCGGGGAGTCTTAGTCATTCAAATAGCATTGCTGGTGCAGTGGTAGAATTCTCGCCTTCCAAGCGAGAGGCCCGAGTTTGGTTCCCGGCCAATGCACTTACTAAAACCTGAGTTTCTGATTTTAATTCAACTATTTGGTATGTTTTGACTGGAAAGATACGGTCGCTAGTGTTTGTTTAAGATATAAACTGAACGTTTTAATAGCTTGTTTGGTTCAAATTGAAAGATGAATTCATTCAACTTAAATAGCGAGGCGAGTTTGATGTAATACATTGTCTGTTGCCTAAATGGTCTGCTGAAATAACATATTGAGAAGAATAGGAGTCGTATTTAAATAATTGAATCAAGGAAGAGACAGTTACCTAAATCTAATGAATAAATTTGGAGCTGTACATGTTATTTTTAAAGTCTTGGACATTTCATAAGTGTGAAGCTGAAAGAGAAAGTTGTAAAGTTTGGTTTTAATCTTACGATAGAGGTAAAGCAGAACGTTGTTTGAGTAGGGGTTATATTTTTGCCCACTGGTAAAAAAAATAAATAGGAGAGTTGGGCTGAAAGTGATTCAGGTGTGAATAAGGAAACATTTTGTGATAATGTATTCTGATGATTATTGATTCTTGGTTTGATTGTTTAAGTAACACCAGTGAATTTGAGCAGGAAGTTCATGTATTGTAACATAATCTGTTTCCATTATGTGGAACAATGTCAGGTCATTAAAGTGGATTGCAGTTTGAGTAATTTTTATTTTTACAGGGACAGTGCACATTAATCACAGTTGTGTGTGTCTAATGGCAGGGTATTCCAGACATGGGAAGCTCTCACACTGAAAGAAGATTGACTAAAAGTGCTTTTCCTTAAGGGAACTATACAGTCATCTCTCATGGCGGATCTTGTGGATCTGCTGCCATAAGGTTTGGGTTTTCTGCTTCACAAAAGTACTGAGTAGAGGGGGAGCCTGGACATTTAGAATCTTGAATACAAGATAGGCTTCAGTGTATTGCATAAGATTTTTTCCAACTCAGGAGCTTATGCTTTCTATAGCTATTGGGTTTCCTGTCAAGTACTTTGAGAGCCTGTTTGCAGACAGACTGAATGGGTTTTAATGTTGAACAGCAAGCTTGGGCCAAACTAGTAAGGTAGTATGTTAAGTGGGGGAGTATCATAGATTTTAAGTATAGTTTTGTTACCTCTGTAGTCAAAACAATTTCATATGTTTTGGAAATTAGCTAGGTTGAATTTGGTTATTTGAGTTACTTTTTTCCCCATTTGCTTTTTAAAAGAGAGGTTGGAATCAAGTATGATGCCGTGGTACTTATCATCAGATACCACCTGGAGCTTCTCCCCTGATACATAGACATCTGTCTCAGGGCATCAGATACCACCTGGAGCTTTTCCCCTGATACATAGACATCTGTCTCAGGGCATCAGATACCACCTGGAGCTTTTCCCCTGATACATAGACCTCTGTCTCAGAGGATCAGATACCACCTGGAGCTTCTCCCCTGATACATAGACATCTGTCTCAGGGCATCAGATACCACCTGGAGCTTTTCCCCTGATACATAGACATCTGTCTCAGGGCATCAGATACCACCTGGAGCTTTTCCCCTGATACATAGACCTCTGTCTCAGAGGATCAGATACCACCTGGAGCTTCTCCCCTGATACATAGACATCTGTCTCAGGGCATCAGATACCACCTGGAGCTTTTCCCCTGATACATAGACATCTGTCTCAGGGCATCAGATACCACCTGGAGCTTCTCCCCTGATACATAGACATCTGTCTCAGGTGCATCAGATACCACCTGGAGCTCTTCCCCTGATACATAGACATCTGTCTCAGTAGCATCAGATACCACCTGGAGCTTCTCCCCTGATACATAGACATCTGTCTCAGGGCATCAGATCCCACCTGGAGCTTTTCCCCTGATACATAGACATCTGTCTCAGGGCATCAGATACCACCTGGAGCTTCTCCCCTGATACATAGACATCTGTCTCAGGGCATCAGATACCACCTGGAGCTTTTCCCCTGATACATAGACATCTGTCTCAGGGGCATCAGATACCACCTGGAGCTTTTCCCCTGATACATAGACATCTGTCTCAGGGGCATCAGATACCACCTGGAGCTTTTCCCCTGATACATAGACATCTGTCTCAGGGGATCAGATACCACCTGGAGCTTTTCCCCTGATACATAGACATCTGTCTCAGGGCATCAGATACCACCTGGAGCTTTTCCCCTGATACATAGACATCTGTCTCAGGGGCATCAGATACCACCTGGAGCTTTTCCCCTGATACATAGACATCTGTCTCAGGGGCATCAGATACCACCTGGAGCTTTTCCCCTGATACATAGACATCTGTCTCAGGGGCATCAGATACCACCTGGAGCTTTTCCCCTGATACATAGACATCTGTCTCAGGGGCATCAGATACCACCTGGAGCCTTTCCCCTGATACATAGACATCTGTCTCAGGGGCATCAGATACCACCTGGAGCTTCTCCCCTGATACATAGACATCTGTCTCAGGGCATCAGATACCACCTGGAGCTTTTCCCCTGATACATAGACATCTGTCTCAGGGGCATCAGTTGTTTTCTTTGTGAGGAACATGCAGACTGTGCAAACATGAGTCTCTGAGCAATTTTGTCATCTGAACCATTACAGTAGTGAGTTCTTGTGTAGCTTGTTGTTTGTTATTTGCATGAATTTATCACTGTATCATCTGCATACATTGGAACTTCAGACCCTGTACAGACAGAAGGAATATCATTAATGTACGAGCTGAACAGTATTGACCTTTGGGGAATGCAAACATTGTAGATATGAGTGGAAAAAAGTTTGTTTTGATTTTTAAGCTGATGAGACAGTGTCAACTTTTGAAAGATTTTAGATTTGTTAAAAATCAGGATAGTTTTTCAAAATTTATATCAACAGGTTGAAATGATTAGATTGCTGGAAAAGGGTTATGGGTTTGTTTATTTGTTTACTGTGTTGATTTTACTTAATTAAACATTGTATTATCTGATGTGTTGGAGTAGGATTCTTTCTTCCGGGACGGATGGAAGTTACCTAAAGTATGTATGTTAAAGGAGCCATGGGAGAACACGTCTCAAACAACATTTTATTAAATGCCTGGGATTAAATATCACTGATTCCTTACGCTGAGAAATGTACTACATTTGCGACAAAGGGAAAAAATAATTACATTTAGATTGTAATGATATCAGGATAATTGTATCTAAGGGTAGCGTATGTTCAATTAAGCATACATATACATTGATGTAGATTAAAACTAATGATTCATGATTTGAAGTACAGTGGAATTATCATTATTATTAGGTTTTGTTTATAGTTCACTTTTGGGTTTCTGAATCAGTGTAGTATAATGAATGCTAAAGAAGTGTTTTGTGTTTTTTCTGGGAAAATGGGGGTGTCATTGTCTCTCTTTGAAATGTTTCCTGTGACTATAATCTTGGGGAGAGTGAGTGAGATTGAGGCCGTAAACTACCTATTTGAAAAGGGCCTGGAAGTTGTGTGTTTTTACCTTAAGGTTTGCAAATACACACACAACACATTTGTTATGACTATTTGTTGGTGTTTTTAAAAAACTATATATATATTTTTTGGGGGTTTGGTGAGTTTTCCATTTGTTTTAGTGCCAAGGTATCTTAAAGGGGCACGCACGCACATGGAATTTTTATACGTTTTTATTTTCTGAGTTTTAATTAAACACGTGAATTCTTTTGATAAAGGCATGTTCTGGGAACCTGGGATACAACATGTAGGAAATGTTTGACTATTTTTTAAATTTGTCTAATATAGTAAGAAACACTTCTTTGAAGGGTTTGTATGACCTATGACCTCTATCATGACTTTCCGTTGTGGCTTGATCACCCTCATTGGAAAGCCATTTGGATAATTAATTTAAGGTAATTTGTAATACTGATTTCAAGGTAATTTCTGTAATTGATAAATATGATTGAGTTTATATTTCTTAACATTGCTTTTAACTAAGGGTATGCTGTTTAATTCTATTTTCCTATGACCATATGGGTAAAATAATTTCTTTGTGGAGTTTTTCAGAGTAGTGATTTTAATTTGATTAGGTTTTTTGACATATTGTTTTATCTTTTGTACCAGTAGTAGTTTTGTTTTATACATTACTCTCATGGAGAGAGTTATGTGTTAAAAATGGGGGAGGATTCAGTTCTTTGAGGTTTTGGATTGAAGTTTACACACCTTGAGTGATATGTGAAGGAGTGTATTGTTGTGTTGTTTGTTCTATTCTATTCCCGATGGGTTATAGGTCTAACTTCCTGATCCTTTGGCTCTACGATGGAGTTGACAGTGTGATGGGGAGTATAAGCCAATTTGAAATAATAGTTTCAATAGAATGTGTTGTTATTCTCTTTGAAATATGTTTAGACATTTGTGTTAAGAATAATTGGTAAAAGTAATAATTTATCATGTAGTTAATGAACTGAACTAAACTGTTGTTCTGATCTGTTCTTTCGAGGTTATCATGAAAAGTGACATCAGACGGTATCTTAATGTATGGAAGAGATAATTTGACCGAACACTGTGTGTACCTCAAAACCCCCTCTAACTGGCTGAAGAAGAGTGACAAAGGCGTTGAATAAGGCCCTTCCGAACCACTTCTACCGAGAGAAGGGAGCCGAGCCAGAAATCGGTGTACAATATCCGATCTAAGCTATCAACTGCTTTTCCTTCATGTTTCTCTTGACGAATGGACAAGACATAATGGTAAATGTGAGACATTGAAATTGGGACATTATCATGGGACATCCACTTTGAACTGTAAAGCTATCTGAAGAAGAACGAAAAGGACGCCAGAAGAATCAGTGCCTGAAGGAGGGGGTTGGTCAACTGTGCCAAAAAATTGTTTTAGACTTTTGTGGTATCAGGTTGATTGTAGATATCTACACCACGTGAAATTATAGTAATTTAGATTAAGAATGCATTGAGATACTGATCTGTATTATAATCGTGATAAAAAAGTTAATAGTAGAATTATGGGATAATTATACTGGATGTTATTATATATGTACATTCTGCCAATGTCAATGTGTGTTAAATTTCGTTTTTTTTTTAACTTTGAGTGATAAGACCAATTTGAATCACTGCAATGTCATTCTAAATTTTGGTTGGATAATTAACTGGGTTCTAATTAAGATTTTATTTGGAAATGTAATGATTTTTAAAACTGAAGGATTGTTGTTATGAACTAAAGATGTTGAAACTATTATAAGCATGCCATGGTGAATGGAGAGGGTGAACTCTGATTTTGAGAGTGAAAATGATCCTAATCTATTTGATCTATAGGCATTGCCTTATAAATAGTGGAATCATGATGCTTGTCTTGGGTCATGTTCATTAGGCACCAAGGGGATACATTTTATTTTAACTATGAGTCATTTCCTGGATTTGTACAACAAGATATGCTCATTTTAGTTTCTGGAATGGAAATAGTCATTTCCAACATACTATGCTGATCCATTGGAGTGTGATAGATAACTAAAGATTATTTTATTAAACTCCATTGTTGCATGCACTGCATTATGCATTAAACATGTGCTTTTCACTGTCTATGGAAAATATAGCTTTGAATCTCATAAACTGTATGTATTTTTTGTTTTTCTTCGTGGGTTCGTGCAGGTGACTGTATCATAACCTTCCCAGATAACATGCTAGAGTGCTTAGAAAATGTGTTGAGGATTGAAATAAGAGACAGTGCTGAGTTTCTTGGAATGAAGCTGGTCATGTGCAGGAACCCCATGCAATGAGTTATTGTTTTGTGATTTTTGGTTTATGTAGAATATATGTATTTTCTATGTAAATGAGGGCTCTCTTAAATCTTGTAATTTTCTTTTAAGTTGAGAATATTCTCAAAATGGGGGAGATGTCGTGGAAAATTGCAAGATGATGTTATAATGCTTGTAAGATGATGGTATAATGCTTATATTACATTATAATAGTTGTTACATTCGACAGAATAGAGTATTGTGTGTGTTCCACTGAGGATGGGCCTCTATGAGATAGCACTGACAGAGGAGATTTACGATGTCTTTGGGTAATGAAGCCTAAATAGCATTCCAGATAGTAAAGGTAATGTTTTCGTGCTATACCGTACCAGGGTGAGACGGGTTCCAGTTTGGAGTAGGAGGGGCCAGACACTGGTCTTTACAATGAGAACTGTTGACACAGCAGTAACTGTCTGCTATGTTTTATAGATATCTTTCATACAAATCTTAACCTTTGTGAACTGTTCTTAAGATCTGTGGTTCGTCATGTAAGTTGAGAGGGGTGTATCTTGGCTATAAAAGATCTTTGTATTTTTCTGTAGTCACTCTCAATGGTTCATTATAGATAGTGAATTGTTGAAAGTCAAAGGCTAAAGCTTATTAAAGATGTAGTTTAAGTAGAACTCTGACTGGTGTGTAGTTTGTAACTCTCCTCATTTGGTAAAGCAGAAAGATGCCACCACAGTAGCTTCCCTGACCTGTATTTGTTTTCCATACCTGCAATGAAGGTGAAGGCAGTGCTCTGAAAGCCTTTACACGTCTCAGAGAAGGGGGTGATAGTGATTTCATAGGTCTGAGCGCAGTGCATGTTCGGCAGATCACAGCGGGTGTCGTCTGTGGTGCAGGTTTTGGCGTCGCCGTCGCGACCAAGGGCGGTCACATTGTAGCCCACGGCACCAGAGCTGGCCAGCCAGGTCACAGCCACGGTGTTGTTTCTACACAGCAGACTGGCACTGACATTCTGCGGGGCACAGCGAGCTGAAGGGAGGGTAGGACAGGGAGACAATGTTAAAGTAATAAACTGTTACTGTACATATATCATGTAAATATAACAGTATGTATCTGATATTGACTACACTGAGGACCATTATCCCCTTACCTGTCTGTATCTGTGTGGCAGCTGACTGGCTGCTGTTGCAGTGTCCGGCCAGAGCATCCACGGTCACATTGTAGAGATGACCACACATGAGCGTGGTCAAAGAGCATTGGGTCTCAGTCGTACTGCAGGAGTCACTGTGGTCACCAGACTCTACACGGGCGATGAAGCTATCACGCCCCAGAGTCTCGTCCCAGCTCAGCAGAGCTATACTCGTACCACACTCGTACTGGGACCGGACGTTGGCTGGGGTGCAAGGGGCTGTGGAAACACACACAAATACACTTGATCAGTCAAAAAGAGATAGATGGTCACAACAACATGAGTGGGGCCAGTGGGCCTCCATCTTTTTCAGCAGTGGGCCGTTAGTGGACCAGCTAGGTCTTATAATAATAACAACAGCAAATGAATCCCACGTCAATCACACACAGCTCTAGTCTAAAAACACACCTGTGACGATCTCAAACGACTCGCTGGGCTCACTGTTGCACTGGTCTCCCTGGGCGATGGCATGCACAGTATAGGTCTGTCCGCAGAGCAGGTCGTCAAGGAGACAGGAGGTGTTGGTGGAGCTGCAGAAGGGGGTGTGACCCAGGGCAGAGCTGGCGTTGATGAGGAAGCCCACAGCATCGTCATCTTCAACCCAGGAGATGTAGGCCTGGTTTGAGGCACAATCCAGGGAGTGGTCCTTGATGGTGGGTGGACAGGGGACTGGAGCAGGCGGAGAAGAGCAGAGGACAGGTCAGGGACTGGAGATGGACTACTGTCTCTGTCTATTATATCAAACGCCTCTCTCTGTGTTAGATCAAATTATATATCACAGCGATACATACTGTTATCTTATCTATCTCTCTTTGGTTCTATTGTCATCTCAATATTTATGTCTGCCACACTCTCTCCATCGCACATACTATCTTTCTCCCTCCTTTACCTGTCTCAATGGTGGTTGTTGCCAGCAATGTGCTGTTGCAGATTCCGTCCCTGGCCACAACTGTCATGGTGTAAACCTCTCCACACTCCAGCTGGGTGAGGTCACAGGAAGTGCCTGTGGTGCTGCAGGAAGTAAAGTGTGTCTCTCCGTCCTCCTGTGCCGTGGCAGTGTATCCGGTGGCTCCAGCACTGGCCTCCCAGGACACCGTCACCACGCCTGAGCTGCACTGCAGCAGGGAAGCCACGTTTTCTGGGTCACATGGGGCTTGGGAGGGGGTCACAGACAGGGTCAGAGAACATAATAACATTTTACATTTTAGTCATTTAGCAGACACTCTTATCCAGAGCGACTTACAGTAGTGAGTTCATACATTTTCATAGTTTTTTCTTACTGGTCACATGACCTTGGTCACATGACCTGATAATGTGCTCACAGTATGTTTACACATGTTTTGGGGAATAAGCCTAGTCAAAGCCTATAGCAGGGTACCCCAACTGGCGGGCCGTGGACCAAATGTGTTTTTATTAGCAATTTTTTGTTGTTGTTGGACATAATAGACTAAAAACACCAGGAAATCAACTCCAAGTGATTTTAATTTAAGAAATCTGTTCCCAAGTATTCCCACACATAATAGAGAGAAACATGATTGTATACAAATGTCAGCAAGTTTTGAAATTATTATGTTTTAGTCAGACATATCTGTTTGGGCAATCAATATGCTGTCTAATTATTTGCAATTATGTTCCAGCCCCCCGACCATCCGCTCAACAAAACATCAGGCCGTGGCTGAATCTAGTTGATGATCCCTGGCCTATAGGTTGCTTGTTCATATCCAACTCGAAGGACCAATTTGTAGGATACTGTGCAACAGGGTCAGAGAGGGTTTTTGTACATCAATGTAACATTAATACAATGTAATACATGGATTATTATATTATCTTCTCTGAGCTTACCTGTTGCCACTGAGACGTCAACGCTGACAGAGCTGTTGCACTGGTCGTCTTTGGCAACCACGCTGACGCTGTACTCCTTGGCACACTCCAGGCCGGTGAAGAAACAGGTCAGGTTGGTGGTAGAGCACGTCGAGGTGTAACTGTCTGGCCCAGTCACTGTGGAAATGTAAGCGTGAGCCCCATCCGTGGCATCCCAAGAGGCCTGCAGGGTGTTAGAGGCACAGTCCACAACCCCATGCACACTGGAGGGAACACATGGCACTGAGAGGGCGAAGAGTAGGGAGAAGAGAGGAGAGAGAGAGAGAGAGAGAACAGAAAGTGTGAGTTCTGTGTAATAACAGTATGCAGTACAGTACAACTGCTCTATCTTTAAATACCTATGATAAGACTCTCCATCTGCAATGATAGACAGATAACACACCTGTCTGGACTGTCTGTGGTGCGCTGGTAGTTCCGGTACAGTTGCTGCTGGTGGCTGTCACGGCAACAGTGTATTGTTGTCCACACTGTAGCCCGTCTAGCTCGCAGGTGCAGCCCTCTGTTGTGCAGGAGAGTGCAGTACCATCACCAGCCATGGCGGTGACGCTGTTGTTCAGGGCGATAGCTGCAGGGGCCCAGCTGACGCTCAGAGTGTTTGTCCTGCAGAACAGACTGTTCACTACACTCTGGGGGGCACAGGGGGCTGACAGGGAGAGGAAGAATACTCATTTAGATAAAATGGAATAGAAAATCACTTTTGAATGTTTAGTACTGTAGCAAAGGGGAATGTGAGAGGAAGTTGAAAGATTAGCAGTAGTAATAGTAGTTATAGTAGTAAGTAGTAGTAGTACCAGTAGTAGTAGCAGTAATAGCGGTAGTAGTAAGTAGTAGTATTAGATAGTAGAGGAAGAAAAGATGGTCTGTAATATCATCTCTAACTGAACAGAAGAAGACGCTGTCTCTGTCTCTCTCACCTGTCTCCTGTGTGAACGTGTTACTCTCGGGACTCTCACAGCTACCATCAGAGGCAGACACAGTGAAGACATACTCCTGACCACAGTGCAGCCCAACCATCTGGCACCCTGGGGTGGCAGCGCCACAGCTCACTCTGTGCCCATCTGTGCCCACCGCACTGCCAGAGTAGGAGATGGCGTTGGGGCTGGCATCCCAGGAGAGGGAGGCTGTGTTACTGCCACAGTCCACCCAGCTGGAGACGTGGGTGGGAGGACAAGGCACTGCAGGAGGGGAGGAGGAGAAAAAGAGGTTATGGTCTGACTTGGATTGTGGCTCTGTGTAATGTAGTTAGCCTTATGCGTTGAAATACACCACTCTGAATGCCTATAAATATATATGTGGACACCTCGTCGATCATCTCATTCCAAAATCATGGGCATTAGTATAGAGTTTGTACACCCTTTGCAGCTATAACAGCCTCCACTCGTCGGGGAAGGCTTTCCACTATATGTTGGAACATTGCTGCGGGGACTTGCTTCCTTCCATTCAGCCACAAGAGCATTAGTGAGGTCGGGCACTGATGTTGGGGTGTCCACATACTAGTGCAGTCAGCGTTCCAATTCATCCCAAAGGTGTTCGGTGGGGTTGAGGTCAGGGCTCTGTGCAGGCCAAAATGTCATTGTATGCTGTAGCGTTAAGGTTTCCCTTCCCTGGAGCTAAGGGGTCTAGCCTGAACCATGAATAACAGCCCCACACCATTATTCCTCCTCCACCAAACTTTACAGTTGGCACTATGTATTTGGGCAGGTAGCGTTCTCCTGGCATCCACCAAACTCAGATTCGTCCGTTGGACTGCCAGATGGTGAAGCTTGATTCATCACGACAGAGAACACGCTTCCACTGCTCCAGAGTCCAATGGTGGCGAGCTTATCACCACTCCAGCCGACGCTTGGCATTGAGCATGGTGATCTTAGGCTTGTGTGCGGCTGCACGGCCATGGAAACCGAACAGTTCTTGTGCTGACGTTGCTTTCAGAGGCAGTTTGGAACTCTGTCGTGAGTGTTGCAACCGTGGACAGACAATCTTTACATGCTACGCGCTTCAGCACTCGGCGGTCACGTTCTGTGAGCTTGTGTGGCCTACCACGTCGTGGCTGAGTCATTGTTGCTCTTAGACGTTTCCACTTCACAACAACAGCACTTACAGTTGACCGGGGCAGCTCTAGCAGGGCAGAAATTTGATGAACTGACTTGTTGTAAAGGTGTTATCCTATGACAGTGCCACGTTGAAAGTCACTGAGCACTTCAGTAAGGCCATTCTACTGCCAGTGTTTGTCTATGGTGATTGCATAGCTGTGTGCTCGATTTTATACACCTGTCAGCAAGGGTGTTGCTGAAATAGCCGAATCCACTAATTTGAAGTCATGTCCACTTACTTTTGGGCATGTGTTTATCTGGGGTGTCCACATTCTAGGGTATCTGTCAACATGGTTTTGTTGAGAATATGACTCCAAACGCACATTACTGCAGCTTACACAAATAATAATGTTCATGGCTTTTCCTGACTTAACCAATCAAGCAGGTTGCTTGATTGATTGATTGCTTAACCCAGAAACATATCACATCAACCCCACTGTTTATTACTCCGTCTTTACCTGTCTCTAGGGTGACCATGCTGCTCTCTGTGCTGGAGCAGGCGTCGTCCACAGACAATACACTGAGGCTGTACGTCTGACCACACAGCAGATCCTCCAGACTACAGGTGGTGTCGTTGGACGTGCATTCCGTATGGTGGCCGCTGTTGCCCATGGCGATGGCAGTGTAGATCTTGGCCCCACGGCTGGCGTCCCAGGTGACGGCTACAGGGCTCTCTCCACAGGTACGGTGCGCTGTCACGTTAGTGGGCACACAGGGCACTGAGAGGGGAGGAAGATGAGGAAAATAGATTCTTACAGTTTATATAGAGTAACTGATCAGTTATACAAGTTCTGACATCCTTGAATTTGAGTTGAGAAATATTGGAAAGTGACTTTATATAACGCCTTTTTCTTCCATTGTTGCGTCTACCTGATTGAAATTTGAGTAGTATTTTGATAGAGATCGTTCAAACGGCTGGAACTCAATGGAATGAAACTTAATTTATTTCACAAACTAGTTATATCCTGTCTCACCTTCCCTGATGACCATGGCCTGACTGGGCATAGAGAGGCAGGATCTGTTAACAGACATAACCTCCACAACATACTCCTCTCCACAGTCCAGTGTGTCCACGCTACAGCTGGTTGCCGTGGAGTTACAGGTCACCTGCTCTCTGTTGCCGTGGGAGATGATGGTGGTGTAACCTAACGCACGCAGCGACGTGTCCCAGCTCACCGTCAGCGTTCCAGACCCACAGTCCATCTCAGTTTGTACGTTGGCAGGCCCGCATGGGACTGGAGAGAGAGAGCGAGAGAGAGTGATGGAGAAGAGAGGTATGCAGTATGTACAGTAGTATACTAAAATAGAAGTGTATCAGAGTTATGGTTAAATCTAGGGGTCATATAACTGTGGAGAGGTTTCGGGACTAAAGTCAAAACTGAGTAGGATTGAATCAATAAGTGTTAGGTTGAGTAAGTTGCATATAAGTCATAGAGATGCCCTACCTGACTCTAGTTGTTGGATTAAGGATTCGGCGGTTGCCAAATTCTTCAATTAGGGCTAGTATTGTGTGTACTGTTAATGGTGGAGGTTCCTACCTGACTCCATGGTGATGGCCTGAGAGGGTATGCTGGGGCAGATGCCGTCGTGGTGCATGACGGAGACAGAGTAGAGCTGGCCACACTTCAGGCTGGGAACAGTGCAGTTGTTTCCTGTGGTGCTGCAGCTGAGAAGGCCTCCCTCCGTGTCCTCAATGGTGGCTGTGTAGGAGAGTATACTGTGATGGCCCTGCCACACAATCAGAGCGTGGTTCGCCGCACAGTTGAGGAAGGCCTCGATGTGGTCCGGAAGGCAGGGGGCTGGAGGGGAAGGGAGAGGGGATCATGTGATGTGAGAGACACTCAACACTCATATAAACATGGCAAATAACAGTTTGGAAATCATGTATTTATTGAGCTGTATAGTAGGCCTTGCTCAAAAGGCACGGAATAACAAGACTACTACTACTTCCTGTGTAATAAAACTATAATTATTATTACCATTATTATTATAAAACTATTTAGAACTCATCACCAGCCTGCCTGTCCAAAAACTGGAGAGAGCAGAACAGTAAAAGCACTTTGTGACAACTGCTGATGTAAAAAGGTCTTAATAAATATATCTGATTGACTGATTGACAGTAACATGCCTGTCTCTACGGTGACTATCTCGCTGTCGGAGCTGTTGCACTTGAGGTTGGTTGCGGTGACGAAGGCGTTGTAGGTGGAGCTGCAGCGGAGGCCCTTGATCTGACACTTGGTATCCATGGAGTTACAAGTATGAACCACGCCAGCGTCATCCATTGCTGTGGCGATGTAGAACAGAGAGCCGTAGGAAACCTGCCAGTTCAGAGTGATGGAGTCGGATCCACAGTACATTGCTGCTGAAACGTTCTGAGGAGCGCAGGGAACTGCAGCGGGGAGAGAACATTCAGTTGAGTGTGTGTGTGTGTTGGTTTCAGAGCGTCTGTGTGTGGTTTGGTACTAGTTAGTTACAAGGGTAGTGAATGCCCCAGTTGAACAATATACACTGCTTAATGGCTTTTCCCTTCAAGATAAGCTTATTGAGTCAGGTGTGAAAACCATGCATGAAAGTCACATCAATATGGCTAATGAATTCAGTGGAGGCTAACGGCTAGAAAAATCATGTGGATGTAATGTATGTAATTTACTGGCAGTGAAGAGTTGACCATGTCTCACCTGTCTCAGCCACCCGTCCCAGAGTCCTGTAGCTGGGGCAGTTGTCATCGAAAGCTGTGATGTACATGGTTAAACTCTCCCCACAATGCACCGAGGGTATGGCACAGCTGTTGGTGAAGGAGCTGCAGTTGTAGCGGTTGCTTTCATCCTTGTTTCCCCATGCCTCAACCGTGTAGGCCAGAGCACCCTCAGCACGGTCCCATGTGCTGGTCAGGACTTCAGACCGACAGTTGGCTGAGGATAACAAGTTCTGAGGCATACATGGGGCTGGAGAGGGATGATAAAGAGTTGCTGTTAGTTGCTGTGTGAATTTAAGCATGCTCTCTCTAATTCTTTCTTTCTCTCTCTCGGAGGACCTGAGCCCTAGGACCATGCCTCAGGACTACCTGGCATGATCACTCCTTGCTGTCCCCAGTCCACCTGGCCGTGCTGCTGCTCCAGTTTCAACTGTTCTGCCTGCGGCTATGGAACCCTGACCTGTTCACCGGACGTGCTACCTGTCCCAGACCTGCTGTTTTCAACTCTCTAGAGACAGCAGGAGCGGTAGAGATACTCTGAATGATCGGCTATGAAAAGCCAACTGACATTTACTCCTGAGGTGCTGACCTGTTGCACCTTTGACAACCACTGTGATTATTATTATTTGACCCTGCTGGTCATCTATGAACATTTGAACATCTTGGCCATGTTCTGTTATAATCTCCACCCGGCACAGCCAGAAGAGGACTGGCCACCCCTTATAGCCTGGTTCCTCTCCAGATTTCTTCCTAGGTTTTCGCCTTTCTAGGGAGTTTTTCCTAGCCACCGTGCTTCTACACCTGCATTGCTTGCTGTTTGGGGTTTTAGGCTGGGTTTCTGTACAGGTGGGTTTCTGTACAGCTGATGTAAGAAGGGCTTTATAAATAAATTTGATTTGATTCCCACTCAAGTTATTATTATTTCACAAGCATTGTAGTTTTGTATATTACAATCTTAGAAAGAAAGGTGGTATCTACAATCTAAAAGGGTTCTTTGGCTGTCCCCATAGGAGAACCCTTTGAATAACCCTTGTTGGTTCCAGGTAGAACCCTTTTGGGTTCCATGTAGAATGCTTTCGGAACCCTTTTTTCTAAGCGTGTACATTAAATTGTTGTCAAAAACCATGTTTCTTTATTTTGCTAATTATATGATCCTTATAGATCAGTAGGAGGGGCGTTTTTAGCTTTTTGAAGTGCAGTCCAATCAAGTCATGGATAGTCAAGGTGCTAAGACTGGAGCTAAAGCCTGACACCTACTGGTCCTCTCACTTTAGAATGTCAAGATCAGACGCTAGGCTAGAGGGTCCCACACAGCGCCAGTTGTCATCCTAATCGTACAGAATATGAGTGTAGTCAACTAGTGATGCGTGGGTTGATTTATAACTCGCAGTCCCCGCTGTTATATCCGCGGGGCGGGCGGGTTTAGGGTCATGAAATATTATGTGGATGAAGGAAGGGTGGGTTGAATAAAGAGAAAACAATAACTGAAAAAATCCATAAATGTATAATTTTTGTGCAATTTATATCAATAGGCTACATTGAGGTTTATCTTTCATTATTTTATGCAATCTAGCATTAGTGCATAAGCCTACGCTTTAGGGCCTAACTGTACGTGCACCAAATATCCAACACGCCAATCGCCAAATGCTTTTGGGAAGGATTAGAAAAAGTTAACATCGATTCACGGAGTCAAAAAGGACAATGTCGAAGTTTAATTCAATATGAGAAAAGCTGCGAAATGGAGAGTTGAAAATAGGGGGAGGGCCAGAAAAGTAATGTTTGGGAAAGATTTGTTGAAGTGGTAAAAGAGGATGATATGTTATGTGTGATGATTGTGAGAGGCTATACAAATTCGACAGTCACAAGACGTGGACTTCAAATAGGCCTATGGAACGTCAAGGGAACTGTAGCCTACTGTTCAGATGGGTTAAATGGAAACTGAAATCTGGACACTGACTGTAGGTCTATAACCTCTCACATAGCCTTACTATTAACTCCTGCAGAACTAAGAATTTCTTGCAGTAAAATTATACAGCAAATGTAGGCAATTTATTTAATGGAGAAATATGATTTCTTTCTTTCATCATCTTGAGAGAATGTGAATGTGCAGTTAGATACTGTCTGTAGAGGTGCTATCTTTATCAGCATCATAAAAGCTGATAGTATTTCAACCACATAACATATGCATCCAAGTCGAACTGAAATCTTATCAGAAACATGTTGGGTTGTTTTCACAGCGTTCTATATCCTTAGAACGGGTCAAACATTTGGACATTTTGCACAGAAAATCTTTCCAGTTTTTTGTGGTTGGATTATTGCATTTTGTCCCCCGTCCCTAAACGTCTTTACTCCGGCGAAAGAATCAGAGATGACAGAGAGAACTTTACCGATGTCAACTTGTTTGAATCATTCATTCTATCGATTTATGACATTATTCTGGTGAGCAGGGCTTTATTTAGTCTTTTAGGGCAACATATAATGACAGGAGAGAAGCTGTATGTATCTAATTATAGACCAGTTGACTAACAAATAGCCTACCAAAATGTTGAAATTATAAGCATAAACATATCTAAATCAGGCAAAAGAAAATCCTGCACCCCCTGTCAAAAAAGCATTTCTCTGTCTCTGACTGTAGTTTACAGTGCATTTTCTATATTAGTGGTTTAGGGTTGGGTGCGGTCTCAGATTTTCACTTTATCACATATCGGGCGGTTGCGGATGGGTTATTAGCAATTGCGGTCGGGTGTGGGTGAGCAAACAGCTGACCACTATAGTCTACTATATTCTCATAATGAAAAAACTGTGGGCCCTTGTCAAAAGTTCTACTCATGGTTGTCTCACCTAGCTATGGTATCTTAAGATGAATGCATTACCTGTAAGTCGCTCTGGATAAGAGGGTCTGCTAAATGTCTAAAATGTAAAACGTACTATATAGGGACTAAGTTGCCATTTCAGAAGCAGCCTGTGAGTGTGTCTGTGGTCGTACCGGTGCGGACTGCTACTGGTGGGCTGGCCTGGCTGTTGCACTCGCTACTGACAGAGTAGACAGTGAAGGTGTAGCGACGGCCACACACAGTGTTGGTGAAGAAACAGGAAGTGTCTAAGGTCATACAGTCCATGTTTTCTCCCTCTGAGTCCACGGCCGTGGCCCTGTAGTGAGCCGTGTTGTTGGTGGCAGCCCAGGAGAAGATGATCACGTTGCTGGAACACTCACGGTACAGGTTGAGATTCTTTGGAGGACAGGGGACTGCGAGAGGGAGAGAGAGGGAGGAGGGAGGGAGGGAGAGAGAGCGGTAGAGGGAAAAAGAGAGAGAAATATGAGAGGGTGAGAGTGAGGGAGAGAGAGAGAGTGAAGAATGGGAGAAGAGAGAAAAAAGGGCGAAACATCAAAACCCTGATGTTTAAGATTACAGCAAACCACTGGGGTATAGAGTTCTACAAACCACTGGGGTATAGAGTTCTACAAAGGGACTCCTTTTCTCTAAAATAGGTTACAGAATATAATATAACATGACTTTGCAGCTCAATAGAGGACCTAGTTCTCAAGGATGATGCCTATGCAGTAATGTGTGGGTGTGGTCTGTGTCTATGTGAATAAGAAATAAACAGACATAGAGGACCATGGAAAAGCAGGAAGGTAAAAAACTATTCCCATATGACCTCAGATATTATCCTAACAAAAACAGCAAAAGAAAGGCTGTTTACAGCTTTGCATTATACACTATGTTGTATTGTCATCATATGTGAACTGTAATATGTGTCAAATCTGATGTAAAAAGTGAATTCAGGTAAAGCACTTTGTTGGACACATCACTTGTACAGTTGGTGTACTGTACATCCTGTGAGAAACAACACTTGTTTGTTGCCCTTGACCTGCAGCAGCTAAGCCCTGGTACACAATACAGCCTCAGGAGGCTGTGTGAGAGATAGGATGTTGGTTAAGCTGTAGCCTACAGTAGGGGAGAGCATGGCTGTGTGTTCGGTTGGAGGGATTAAAGGGTCAGAAGTGTAAGAGTGCCATTCGTTCAGCCTTCTAGAATGTTTGCCCTCCATTCTGTCCTCCTCTGTCTTATTGTGGGTCCACTTTATTGTGGGTCCACTTTATTGTGGGTCCTGGTGTTTCCCTTTTCTCAATCAGTGTCCCACCTGTGTCACTGTGTCTCACCTGTCTCCAGGTGTCCTACATATGTCAAAAGTGTCTCACTGTCTCACCTGTCCAAAAGTATACCTCCTTGGTCTCAGTGTCCTTACCTGTGACAAAGTGTGAGGTGGCGTTTACTTTGCTCTCACAGCTCTTGGACACAGCGGTGACCTGCACCATGTAGTCCTCTCCGCAGCCCACCCCTGTGATCTGGCACTCTGTGCCCTGAGAGGTGCAGGATAGGACGGTCCTGCCGCTGCCGGTAGCAACTGCTCTGTACGAGTCTGCTCCGAACACTCGGGCCCAGGACACCATGGCTGTGCCACTGGTACAGCTGTACTCCACTGATATGGACATCACAGCACTTAATGCTGAAAATGACATATAATACTTGCATAAGTACTGGATTTGGTTCATGTGAATGTGAGGATCATTCGGTGCTTGCCTATTTGAAAATTACATATTTACTTATTGGCTTATCAGTTCAGTGCAAAGGAGAAACCTTTTTGAGGAAATGTTTGCTATTACATTAAAAAAATGATATATATATATATACACAGTAGGTCTGAAAATACCTAGTTTATAGAACAGTAATGACTAATTGTAAAACTGATTATAAAAGCTTACTCACTGTTTGTAGTATATGTGTATTCAGTAGGCTCTCCTGGCTCCAGTAAGGTGTTGACAGAAGCCACTGATATCTGATAAGAGGAACATGGCAGGATATCCCTTATGTCCAGTTGGTTGTGTGACACTTTTGTCTTGAACAGTGCGTTGTCTGGTTCATCCAGGTCAGTAACCGTCACCTGGTAAAGAATAACCTTTTCCACTGGCTGCCAGAACAGGCGCACTGAACTATTTCCAATCTGGTTGGCTGTAACTCCCTTTGGCGGTTGGATCACTATGGAGGGACAAATGAACGGTCATGTAGGCCTATAATGGACCGCTGACTAGAGTTCACCTGTGGTAGGCTAGTTGAATGCCTTAAGTATAAAGCTAAAAGTGAAACGTTAAACATTTAAGCTAGAATACGCTGGCTTTAACATTCTTTAGACCTCGCATCAGTTTACCCACAACCAGAATGTAGTCTAATGTTAATCGAGGTAAAATAGTTCACTCACAGGTAGAAATGGTCCTCACTCTGCTTCTCGCTCCAAGACCAGCTTGGTTTGCGGTGTAGATGTAACAGTCATAGACGGTTGATGGCTGTAGGTTTTGGACCACAGCGCTCACGTTGGTGAAGGTCAAATTAAGCCTCACTACCATGGTCTTTGATTCCATTAACAGGTGATAATGGTCCGCGGTGTACACACGCGCCCATTCTATTTGGATTGAAGTACTTGATAATGCCCTTGAGGAGGTTATCTGAGAGGTGTCGGGAACTAAAATAGTAACAAAAAGGGGCAATGTAAGCTATTATTAGCATTTCTAGAATATTGTTCAGTAGACCAGTCCATGCGCAAAAGTCCATGCGTAAATCTGCAAAAAGACTAGGCTTGATAAATAGCACACGTTTTTTAAATGAAATATTTGAATTTACTGGTTAAAATTCATGTTTATCACAACTTTGCTTTCCGGTGGAGAATGAAACTTACCTGTTTTGGCCACTTGTGTTTTCAAGCACATAACATAGTAGAACTGGAACACTTTGACCGTAACACTATACAAGGTTCCAGGTCTCAGGCCCTGGACCAGTTTCTCCGTACTGGTAGCTGGTAGCGTTACCACGACAGGTGCTATATCTGTCGCATTTATTACCCGAAGGTCCAAAAAGTAATTTGTTGCTCCAATGTATTTGTTCCATTTCACCAGAAGTGCTGACGCAGCTGGAGATGTTATTGATGTGATATTGCATACTGAAAGAGAGAGAGAGAAGTTTGAGTACAATTCAATAGAAAAAAGGTATCTAGGAGAGAATAGCCTAGTAGAATTGATTGATGAGTAAATCAGTAGACATCTCAATACTCTATCAAGCATCATTGCCTGAGGGGATGACAATACGTTTTCAAGTCCATCTCCCCCAAATTGTGTCAAATCTTTCAGTTACACTTTTTCTGTAGTTTGAACATTTGAACACAGAATCATATTTAAAAAATATTATGAATAAATAAACATTACTGACTGCTTGACATCCACATCTTCCCTTTATTCAAAGTCCATCAACTAATGATATAGCTGGAGACTTACCTTGTGCTTTTGTGTATGATATCTGAAAAACAGCCAAAATAAGTGAATTATACTCCAACATTCATTTGACAAAACAATATAATATAAATATACAAGTTTGCACACAAAAAAGTATATTCTAAGAAAATATATATTTACCTGTGTTAGAGATACCAATACTAAAGAAAAACCTATTGCTCCTACCAATCCCATTTTTCACAATGACTGCAGGATCCCGATTAGTTTAGTATACAAGGGAGTCAAATACAAAAGGTGTTCTGGATTCTTTTGAGCTAAAGCGCACATACTGGGTGGGAACCAATCAGTAGGCCCCAAATGGGGCCAGCTTTCCTCCTGATCGCCCTGGGCACCGAGGTGTCATGAGAAGATAGCGGCGCAGGCAGGGAACGAGGGAGGGATGAGAAGAAAGACTGGGTGGCTCAGCTCTATTGGAAGGATACAGCAGGCTGGTATCTCTCTCCGTGCTACTGTATCAGTTTGGTTGCATAATAATCAATGCATCCCCTCCATGATTTGTCACACACCTATATTACGTTCAGTATTTACATTTGATTTGTTATCACCACACTGTGCCTTTTTCTATTCCACTTAGGCTACGTTTAGACTGTTATGATATTTTTTCCAGTAATTGGTCTTTTGAACAATCACATCAGATCTTTTTCAGGGCTGATTTGATTGGTCAAAAGACCAGTTAGTGAAACAAAGATCGGTATTGGGCTGCCTGTCTAAACGCATCCATAGATGCCACAATGCCTGCGTTTACACAGGCAGCCCAATTCTGATATTTATTTTCCCCCTAATTGGTCTTTTGACCAATCACATCAGATCTTTTCACAGCAAACCTTTTTCAGAGTTATCTGATTGGTCAAAGATCAATTAGTGAAAAAAAAAGATCAGAATCGGTCTGCCTGTGTAATTGCAGCCTATGTGCTACTATGTGGCATATTTCAATGTGTTATGTTGAATGATTTCAATATTTCTAAAATAGATAGTTTTTTCTCACAATCGTCATGTATTCATTTAGCACAGTGGTTCCCAAACTTTTTATAGTCCCGTACCCCTTCAAACATTCAACCTCCAGCTGCGTACCCCCTCTCAGCGCACTCTCAAATATTGTTTTTTTGACATCATTGTAAGCCTGCCACACACACACTATATGATACATTTATTAAACATAAGAATGAGTGTGAGTTTTTGTCACAACCCGGCTCGTGGAAAGTGACAAATAGCTCTTATTGGACCAGGGCACAAATAACAATATAATAATAATCAATAATTTTGCTCTTTATTTAACCATCTTACATATAAAAGCTTATTTGTTCATTGAAAATTGTGAGTAACTCACCACAAGTTAACGAGAAGGGTGTGCTTGAAAGGATGCACATAACTCTGCAATGTTGGGTTGTATTGGAGAGAGTCTCAGTCTTAAATCATTTTCCACACACAGTCTGTGCCTGTATTTAGTTTTCATGCTAGTGAGGGCCGAGAATCCACTCTCACATAGGTACGTGGTTGCAAAGGGCATCAGTGTCTTAACAGTGCGATTTACCAAGGCAGGATACTCTGAGCGCAGCCCTATCCAGAAATCTGCCAGTAGTTTCTGATTAAATAAAATTTTCACATAACCGCTTGTTGCAATTTTGATGATGCTCTCTTGTTCAGATATTGGTAAGTGGATTGGAGGCAGGGCATGAAAGGGATAACGAATCCAGTTGTTTGTCATCCGTTTCGGGAAAGTACCTGCGTAATTGCACACCCAACTCACTCAGGTGCTTTGGAATATCAGATTTGACATTGTCCGTAAGCTTGAGTTAATTTGCACACAAAAATCATACAATGATGGAAAGACCTGTGTGTTGTCCTTGTTAATGCAGACAGAAAAGAGCTCCAACTTCTTAATCATAACCTCAATTTTGTCCCGCACATTGAATATAGTTGCGGAGAGTCCCTGTAATCCTAGATACAGATCATTCAGGCGAGAAAAAACATCACCCAGATAGGCCAGTCGTGTGAGAAACTCGTCATCATGCAAGCGGTCAGACAAGTGAAAATTATGGTCAGTAAAGAAAACTTTAAGCTCGTCTCTCAATTAAAAAAAATGTGTCAATACTTTGCCCCTTGATAACCAGTATGTTGTAAAAGCGTTACATGGTCGCTGCCCATATCTCATTGCATAATGCAGAAAATACACAAGAGTTCAGGGGCCTTGCTTTAAAAGTGAACCATTTTCACTGTAGTGTCCAAAACGTCTTTCAAGCTGTCAGGCATTCCCTTGGTAGCAAGAGCCTTTCGGTGGATGCTGCAGTGAACCCAAGCAGTGTCGGGAGCAACTGCTTGCATGCGCGTTACCACTCCACAATGTCTCCCTGTCATGGCTTTTGCGCCATCAGTACAGATACCAACACATCTTGACCACCAAAGTCCATTTGATGTCACAAAACTGTCCAGTTCTTTAAAAAGATCCTCTCCGGTTGTCCTGGTTTCCAATGGTTTGCAGAAGAGGATATCTTCTTTAATTGACCCCCCATAAACGTAACGGACATATACCAGGAGCTGTGCCAAGCCCGCCACGTCTGTTGACTCATCCAGCTGTAACACATAGAATTTACTGGCTTGTATGCAAAGCAGTAATTGTTTCAAAACATCTCCTGCCATGTCAGTGATGCGTCATGAATCGGTGTTGTTTGATGAAGAGATTGTCTGTATAGTTTTTTGGGCCTTTTACTCCAAGATTGTCCCAGCCATATCCGCGGAAGCAGGAAGAATTAAGTCCTCCACAATAGTACGGGGCTTGCCTGTCCTAGCCACTTGGTAGCTCACCATATAAGACGCTTCTAGCCCCTTCTTATTAATGGTATCTGTTGCTTTTATACGTGTCTTACTATTCGAAAGTCGTCTTAATTCTCACTCAAAAAACTCCTGTGGCTTATTTTTCAAATTGGCATGTTTTGTTTCTAAATGTCTGCCCAATAGGGAAGGTTGTGAGATAGTACTTTTGCACATAAAGTACACTGTGGCTGAGGAAAGGCACTACTCCCAATATAAGTGAACACCAAATCAATGTAGTTCTCATCATATTTGCGCCTCTTCGATGGTCCAACGTCGCTGTCTGTTGTTCGGTGCTTTCCCGGGTAAGGGGGCAGTAGCTCTTCGGCTGCATCAGATTCACAATTGTCAGTGTCCATGCTAGCTGGGCTAACAACAAATGTAGAATTACTGATGCTAGCATTGGATGTGCTCGTGGAAGCAGAACAACTTGTGTCGTCGACAGGTGCAGGTGTAGTACTGCTGGAAGTAGCAGTACTACCAGTAGAGCTGGTATGTGTCTCTATGGACACGGGCCTTACTTTTTTAACCATTAATACATTTTCGAGCAAACGGAATGAGCAGCTGCTACGTTTGGCAACATATTTTTTAAAATGTGAATCACATTTCTATTTGGCGTACCCCTGACGGCATTGCGGGTACGCTTACCCCAGTTTGGGAATACCTGATTTAGCACAATGGATTACAATGTTGAGCCTATAGATTTTAGTTTCTGGGCACCTCACTTATGGAACAATCTTCAGAATACTCAGTTGGATGCATTGCTGCCTTTTGGGCAATTCAGATTGTTGGTAGAGGATCTCTTCGATGAGGAACTGGGTTGTTTTTTATGATTATAGTTTTTTGTGTTTTTCTTTGTGTGTATCCTATGATCCTGCCTTGATTGTGTAGTTTCTTGGTTTTGTCATGCAGGTCTCCCTTGGAATATAGACCATGGTCACAATAGGTCGCCTAAATAATTCAATAATAATAAAGAAATAAGTAATATGATCTTTCATTTAGGGGCAGGAAATAGGCAGGAAATGATCATGGGCTCTTCATGATTCCAAATAAGAGTTTGTCCTATTACATGGATGTGTAAAGTATCTTATATTGTATAAAATGTAGTCAACTGCTAGTCAGAGCACTTGCTATAGTGTTGGCCACTATCAATACCTCAGTCCCACTATGGTTTAATAATGAAGCCTTCATAAACCCTTTATAATTCCTATATAAGATGCTTAGTAAAGCATTAGTAATTAAGAATATATTAAGTGTAGCAAAAGGGTTATGCCAAATTTGGCTAACGATCAGTTGTAAGGACCCTTCATGTAGTTATCATTTATTTTGTGAATCATATACAGTGTGTAGTTGTAATAAAACATTCATCATTTGTTGTTCATTTTGAGTGGGACCAATAACTCAGTGCCTTAGTTATACATGGTTTCACTATTTTTGTAATAACATTTATTCATGACCATCATTTAGCTTTTTCAAACAGAAATTTGCATCCTGTAGCACTAATTCCAAAAAGTTTTGGGACACTATAAAGTCCATGGAGAATAAGAGCACCTCCTCCCATCTGCCCACCGCACTGAGGCTAGGAAACACTGTCACCACCGATAAATCTATGATAATTGATCATTTCAATAAGCATTTCTCTACGGCTGGCCAAGCTTTCCACCTGGCTACCCCTACCCCGGCCAACAGCTCTGCACCCCCTGCAGCAACTTGCCAAAGCCCCCCCCCCCCCCCCCCCGCTTCTCCCTCACCCAGATCCAGACAGCTGATGTTCTGAAAGAGCTGCAAAATCTGGATCCCTACAAATCAGCTGGGCTAGACAATCTGGACCCTCTCTTTCTAAAATAATCAGCAAAAATTGTTGCAACCCCTATTACTAGCCTATTCAACCTCTCTTTTGTATCGTTTTGAGATCCCCAAAGATTGGAAAGCTGCCGCGGTCATCCCCCTCTTTAAAGGGGGAGACACTCTAGACCCAAACTGTTATAGACCTATATCCATCCTGCCCTGCCTTTCTAAAATCTTTGAAAGCCAAGTTAACAAACAGATCACCGACCATTTTGAAACCCACCGCACTTTCTCCACTATGGAATCTGGTTTCCGAGCTGGTCATGGGTGCACCTCAGCCACGCTCAAGGTCCTAAACGATATCATAACCGCCATCGATAAAAGACAGTACTGTGCAGCCGTCTTCATCGACCTTGCCAAGGCTTTCGACTGTCAATCACCGCATTCTTATCGGCAGACTCAATAGCCTTGGTTTCTCAAATGACTGCCTCGCCTGGTTCACCAACCTCTTCTCTGACAGAGTTCAGTGTGTCAAATCGGAGGGCCTGTTGTCCGGACCTCTGGCAGTCTCTATGGGGGTGCCACAGGGTTCAATTCTCGGGCCGACTCTTTTCTCTGTATATATCAATGATGTCGCCCTTGCTGCTGGTGATTCTCTGATCCACCTCTACGCAGACAACACCATTCTGTATACATCTGGCCCTTCTTTGGACACTGTGTTATTAACAAACCTCCAAACGAGCTTCAAAGCCATACAACACTCCTTCCGTGGCCTCCAACTGCTTTTAAATGCTAGTAAAACTAAATGCATGCTCTTCAACCGATTGCTGCACGCACCTGCCCGCCCGACTAGCATCACTACTCTGACGGTTCTGAATATGTGGACAACTACAAATACCTAGGTGTCTGGTTAGACTCTCCTTCCAGACTCACATTAAGCATCTCCAATCCAAAATTAGATTTTGAATCTGCTTCCTATTTCGCAACAAAGCATCCTTCACTCATGCTGCCAAACATACCTTCGTAAAACTGACTATCCTACCGATCCTTGACTTCCGCAATGTCATTTACAAAATAGCCTCCAACACTCTACTCAGCAAATTGGATGCAGTCTATCACAGTGCCATCCGTTTTGTCACCAAAGCCACATATACTACCCACCACTGCGACCTGTATGCTCTCGTTGGCTGGCCCTCGCTTCATATTCGTCGCCAAACCCACTGGCTCCAGGTCATCTATAAGTTGTTGCTAGGTAAAGCCCCGCCTTATCTCAGCTCACTGGTCACCATAGCAGCACCCACCCATAGCACGCGCTCCAGCAGGTATATTTCACTGGTCACCCCCAAAGCCAATTCCTCCTTTGGCCGCCTTTCCTTCCAGTTCTCTGCTGCCAATGACTGGAACTAATTGCAAAAATCACTGAAGCTGGAGACTCATATCTCCCTCTCTAACTTTAAGCACCAGCTGTCAGAGCAGCTCACAGATCACCGCACCTGTACATAGTCCATCTGTAAATAGCTCCTTTGCACCCCAGTATCCCTACTTGCACATTTATCTTCTGCACATCTATCACTGCAGTGTTAATTTACTAAATTGTAATTATTTCGCCACTATGGCCTATTTATTGCCTTACCTCCCTTATCTTACCTCATTTGCACACACTGTATATAGACTTTTCTATTGTGTTATTGACTGTATGTCACACCCTGACCTTAGAGAGCCTTTTTATGTCTCTATTTGGTTTGGTCAGGGTGTGATTTGGGGTGGGCATTCTATGTTTTTGTTTTCTATGATTTTGTATTTCTATGTTTTGGCCGGGTATGGTTCTCAATCAGGGACAGCTGTCTATCGTTGTCTCTGATTGGGAACCATACTTAGGTAGCCCTTTTCCCCTCCTTTCGTGGTGGGAAGTTAACTTTGTTTGTGGCACATAGCCTTAAGCTTCATGGTCGTTTTTGTATTGTTTATTGTTTTTGTCGGCGTCATCACCTAATAAAAAGGAATATGTACACTCACCACGCTGCGCTTTGGTCTCCTCCTTTTGACGGCCGTGACACTGTATGTTTGTTTATTCCATGTGTAACTCTGTGCTGTTGTTTGTGTCGCACTGCTTTACTTTATCTTGGCCAGGTCGCAGTTGTAAATGAGAACTTGTTCTCAACTGGCCTACCTGGTTAAAAAAAGGTGAAATATATATATTTTTATAAATAAACAGGTGTGTGCCTTTCCAAATCATGTCCAATCAATTGAATTTACCACAGGTGGACTCCAATCAAGTTGTAGAAACATCTCAAGACAATGGAGATGATTGTGGACCACAGAAAAAAGAGGACCGAGCACGCCCCAATTCTCATCGACAGGGCTGCAGTTGAGCAGGTTGAGAGCTTCAAGTTCCTTGGTGTCCACATCACCAACAAACTAACATGGTCCAAGCACACCAAGACAGTCGTAAAGAGGGCACAACAAAACCTATTCCCCCTCAGGAGACTGAAAAGATTTGGCATGGGTCCTCAGATTCTCAAAAGGTTCTACAGCTGCACCATCAAGAGCATCCTGACTGGTTGCATCACTGCCTGGTACGGCAACTGCTCAGCCTCCGACCACAAGGCACTACAGAGGGTAGTGCAAACGGCCCAGTACATCACTGGGGCCAAACTTCCTGCCATCCAGGACCTCTATACCAGGCGGTGTCAGAGGAAGGCCCTAAAAATTGTCAAAGACTCCAGCCACCCTAGTCATAGACTGTTCTCTCTGCTACCGCACGGCAAGCGGTACCGGAGCGCGACATCTAGGTCCAAGGGGCTTCTAAACAGCTTCTACCCCCAAGCCATAAGACTCCTGATCACCTAATCAAATGGGTACCAAGACTATTTGCATCTCTGTTGTTACCATCTATGCATAGTCACTTTAAGAACTCTACCTACATGTACATATTATCTCAACTAACCGGTGCCCCCGCCCATTGACTCTGTACCGGTACCCCCCTAAATATAGTCTCGCTATTGTTATTTTACTGCTGCTCTTTAATTACTTGTTACATTTATTTCTTATTCTTATCCGTATTTTGTAAACTGCATTGTAGGTTAGGGGCTCATAAGTAAGCATTTCACTGTAAGGTCTACACCTGTTGTATTCGTCCCATGTGACTAATAAACTTTGATTTAATTTAGATTTTTTTTTAACAGAAAGCCCTTTAATTACTGAAATAAGTAAATTAAATAAATTATGAGAATAGTCAGATTAACTGATCACGGACACGGTGGCGTAGCAGGAACTTCAGGATGATCAATGGAAACAAGATGCACCTGAGCTCAATTTCGATTCTCATAGCAAAGGGTCTGAATACTTATGTAAATAAGGTATTTATGTTTAAAAAAAAATATATAAAATTTGCAAAAATGTATATAAACCTATTTTCGCTTTGTCATTATGGGGTATTGTGTTTAGATTGATGAGGATTTAAAAAAAACAATTTTAGAATGACGCTGTAATGTAGCAAAATGTGGAAAAAGACAAGGGGTGTGAATACTTTCTGAATGCATTGTACAATACAGTATCACTCAATTGTTTACATAAGACTTGTTGTGTATCCTGACTCAAAATCAGCCTCCATCTCCACTGTATAGAGACACTGTGGCACTTCAGCAGTTGACCGAACCCAGAAAACAAACAACCTGTTGTGATAACTATTGTAAAATACATTGTGTCTGTAAAATGTATATAGTATGTATAGGCTGGCAGTAGAAGCCTAAGTGTTGTTGTCCATTAGTGTACTCCAATTAGGGGAGGGTTATATATATATATATACAGTACCAGTCAAAAGTTTGGACACACCTACTCATTCAAGGGTTTTTCCTAATTTTTACTTTTTGGTTACTACATGATTCAATATGTGTTATTTCATAGTTTTGATGTCTTCACTATTATTTTACAATGTAGAAAATAGTAAAAATAAAGAAAAACCCTGGAATGAGTAGGTGTTTCCAAACTTTTGACTGGTACTGTATATATATTTACAAAAAAATAGATGGGGGATTGGAAATGATGCAGACAATTACATTGATGGAAGCTACAATCTATCTGCAGTATTAAAGCTGATCTACCCCTTAAAATAAAACGATCTTGGTTCTATAGGCTCTAACACCTCAAGCGAGAATGTATGGCTCTAAATTCACATTGGCCCTGTTTTCTATCCTGTGTTGTTTCTTTCGTCCAGGAAACAATACATGGGAACAGAGAGGCTGATCTGCAACACAGAGATAAAGCAGAGGGAGGGGCCAGGTTTAGAAAGGAGACAGGTGCCGGTGAAACCCAAGGAAAGTAGGCACACTTGGGTATTGGGATTCCTCGCAAACAGATAACTTGACAATGTATGTCACCTTGCCAGGATTTAACAAGTCAGGAAAGGGGATTGCCAGTCAATCTGTGCCTTTATGGCAAGTCATTTTTGATTTTGTATGACTAAAATGTAATCCCCCAGGGTTTTTTTTGTTGTGTTGAAAGGGATATTTTATCACCAGAAAATAAAGGGCTATCACCTCTTAGTTCCTGACTGTGCATAAGAAATAAGGATGTCAACATGAAAGGGGATATGTCCCACAAACCCAGCAAGGAAACTCAAACCCAGGCTTATACAATGGGCAATTTCCAAGAATCATGAATAAGGACAAGTGATGCTAACACCTTGCTTTTTTCCCACTGTATTATTTTATGAGCTTGCGTTGCAATACGGTCCCGTCCTGCTATAGACACCAGTACGGATCACAGTGTAGGGTCCCATAGTGAATGTCTCTGATGCAACAATATTGTTTTCATTATTAATGGTTGTCATAATAA
The DNA here is from genome assembly GCF_016432855.1 of Salvelinus namaycush. Lineage (NCBI taxonomy): Eukaryota > Metazoa > Chordata > Actinopteri > Salmoniformes > Salmonidae > Salvelinus > Salvelinus namaycush. The sequence continues at coordinate 35,895,724 of NC_052316.1, forward strand.
AACTCCACAAAAGTCCTATATTTTATTACCATACGTCCCCTTATACACTGAGTTATATTGATGTCACTTGTTAAATCCACTTCAGTCAGTGTAGATGAAGAGGAGGAGACAGGTTAAAGAAGGATTTTTAAGCCTTGAGACAATTGAGAGATGGATTGTGTATGTGTGTCATTAAGCGTGAATGGGCGACACAAAACATTTGTCTTTGCATGGGGTATTTTATTAGGTGCCAGGCACACCGGTTTGTGTCAAGAACTGCTACGCTGCTGGGGTTTTCACGCTCAACAGTTTCCCGTGTGTGTCAAGAATAGTCCATCAACCAAAGGACATCCAGCCAACTTGACACAATTGTGGGAAGCATTGGAGTTTACATGGGCCAGCATCCCTGCGGAACGCTTTCAACACCTTGTAGAGTCCATGCCCAGATGAATTGAGGCTGTTCTGAGGGCAAAACTCAATATTAGGAAGGTGTTCCTAATCTTTCGTATACTCAGTGTAAAATAGTATCTGGGATTGAAATAACTGGAAAAGTCCTAAAAAGGGCATAACTTTAGAGGGTAACTATTGTTTTATGGTGATTTTATCATAAATCTTACAGCTGAAAGATGAGTGAAATAAACAAAAGGCTCACTAGATGGCAGGGTGGTGGTGGTGGACGGAGGGCGTAACATGGAGGCTGTTTCAAATCCCATCCCAATAAAAATGACTTGCCTGAACATAACCAGTCGCATTAATTTCTGCCTTAGAGGCAGAGCTGCCCTTTGAACGATATAAGTAAGTTATCCTTGTCCGAGCCAGAATGTCCCATAGGGAAGGAGCCTATCTCCTGTTTCTGTAGCATGAGACAGCTCTATGTACAAGTACACAAGCTTACTCTCTAGAATAGAGAGAACTCCAATCTGCTCTCTGATAGGGCGTTATATACTGTTCCAGTGGATCTCCAGATATGGGTGTGGACGTGGTACTGTAGCTTCGATGATGATCATAAAGAGATACCACTCTGTTGCTACTGCCTAGTGTTCCTGTATTCTCTCTGAATGGCCTCTGTTGGTATCAACATGAAAGTCTATACCAGGGGTACTCAACTCTTACCCTACGAGGTCCGGAGCCTGACGGTTTTCTGTTCTACCCGATAATTAATTGCACACACCTGGTGACCTGATGTCCCAGGTCTAAATCAGTCCCTGATTAAAGGGAAAGAAGTAAAAAATGCAGTGGAACTGGCTTTGAGGTCCAGAGTTTAGTTTGAGGGGTCTATACCTTGTGCATAGTTTCTTACTGTGCATTAGGGATCCAAATCAGTACTGTTTCCCATTGTACATCGTGGGAACCACGTCAATCGAAGCTTAATTCCTAAAACGACTGTAGGCAGCAGATGTTCCTCCTGGGATGGTAGACAAAAGGACTGGTCCTCTGTGCCCAGCATACTTCAGTGTTTGATGTATGCTTCTTTAATGGGTTGGCATTGTATTAGATCCAAGAATACACCTTTATTGTCCAATGTGAGTTATTTCCAACCCATGGGTACCACACCAGGCTAAAGGTAGCATAAAATAAGCAGCATGACAGCATCCCTGTAGCAGGTTAGGGGTTAAGTGCCTTGCTCAAGGGCATAATGGCAGCAGGTGGCACATGAGATTCTGATGTCAGAAACCCTCTGGTTGCCAGCTCACTCCTGACAAATTCCCCCGCAGCCATGGGATTTGAACTGACAACCCTCTGGTTACTGGCCCCGAGAGATGCTGAATTCATCTGATTGAAGTTTAAGTCAGAAGAATAGTCTTTCTTAGGAGTTATTGCATTAATGTGTGTACAAAATGCTCATTGGCATTTGATGAGGCTAATATGTAAAAGCGATAGAGTCCGAGCTGTATGAAGAACAACACAGTAGGAACATATTGGAATTGGTTGCAGCCAGGTTGTGGTGTGGAGAGCTTCACAGTGGAGTACCCATAGGACCTTCTGAAATGTGTCAATTTATTGCAGATAGTGTCAGAGGAAGTCCTGCCTCTGTTGATTGGGAGTGTAAGGGAAGTGAGTGGTGATTGAATTGTTGTCAAGGAATGTGGCGCTGGAAGTAAAGCGGGATGGGTTTGGAAGGGAATTTTCTGTAACAGTCCCTGAGTCTGACCTCTTATCAATCTCTCAAATGATATTAGAAATATACAAAAATAAGAATTAATGCAAGGCATGTGTTTTAGTGAAGGGAAATTGCAACAGTTTTACACAACCAAACAAATACATATTCCACACCATTTTATTCTTACCGTTTACTCTGGGAAAAAATGACAGAACACAGAGGGCTTACAATGACAGATGCAATATGCAATACTATACAGCCACCACACAACTTTGAGGCAATGTTGTGGCAACATTCTGTGGTTGCTCTGTGTCTGCTGGGCTGCTCCTCTTGACTAACAAGGTCCCAATCTACTTCAATTATTAACTGTTGTTCATCTTTGTTTGTTATATTTACAATGAATAATCAACAGTGGGTATTTCAGTTTCAGTAACTGTGCATGATGTACAATCATTATATAGATTTAAATATGGAACGTTTCACCTCATATCTAACTACATGTCATGATTGTACTTTTTATTGCATTTTGCTGACAGATATATCCCAATAAATGTCCTTAATTTGTCACTCATTAAGAACAACGGTGAAAACAGTTCATATAATAATGGGGGTGTTCAAAAAAAATCTTATTCCAGACAACAAAAATTCAACTCAGTATATTTGGTCAGATCAGTAGCTTTAGATATTTTTACACATCCCAACAACAGGTCTTACTAAAAACTATAATTTAGGCAGGGATATTTTGTAGATGTCAGGTGTGTGCGTACTGGTAGCGAAGTCAGGTGCAGGAGAGCAGAGAGTTGTGAACAGGCGCACACTTTATTGAGGCAGGAGAAACCAACAGACGGACGCAACTGCGTCAAAACCTCCAGCCCATAGGCAAAAGTGCAAAACGCGCAAAACAGTCACAATAATTTATGTTTAACAATAAACATCTTCGTGAACAACACGGTATAAGCAAACCAGTCTGGCGCGTCAACAATTAACACGTAACACAAACAATATTTTTTTGTTGAATGTTTTTTCTCTTAAAAGTGGGCCTTTACTAGTCCTGTATTAGCGGACCCATAGCTGTCTTTTATTTGATTTAACTTAGCAAGTCAATTAAGAACAAATTCTTATTTACAATGACATCTAACTACCTTGTTCAGGGGCAGAACGACATATTTTTATCTTGTCAGCTCGGGGATTCGAACGAGCAACCTTTCGGTTACTGGCCCAACGCTCTAACCACTAGGCTACCTGCCGCACCTGTTTAACGTGTGACAGAATTATTTTATTTTTTCACAAGTAGCGCACAAGGCCTTTACTAGCGGACCAATATAGCCGTCTATAGTGCCGGCAACACATTTTCAACCTCCCCCTCCGCCTTGTATTTTCGCAGATGTCAGTTTGGGTTTGAAACTCACACCCTTCTTTCTGCCTCGCGTTCTCGCCGTCCGCCATCTTACATCTCCCTAGCTTGAGTCAGTATTTTATTCTGAAATAGTGTTTTATATCAACCATCTATTTTACAGAAAGTGTCATTTCCCCTGTGACGTTACAGTTACTTCAAGTGTAAAGGTCTATGGCTGAAAACCTATTCAGCCTATCAGGGTTGGAAGAGTTTTTAATTGACCCCCAAATTCCCAGAATAATGTTTCCTGTTGTGCTCTGTTCTAATTCGATCCACTGCCACTCAATGGCTATTTATTCAGCTTCTGACTTTGTTAATCTTGGATGGCTCAGGTAGCTACTTTGGGACATAACAGTAAATGCATGTATAGTATAGTATGTTTGGATTGTGTACTTGAGTTTCAATTGCTGTGATTTTAAACGGATGAGAGGTTGTATGATACGTACCATCTGCTAGTCCAGACCGTACAGTGAGGCAGAGCGGGCCCAGTACACCGGCTAATCACTGGTGGCTAGTCCACCTGACAGGGGTATCCTGGGCTAGGAAGCCTAGCGCATCTAGACATTGTCACAGCGTAGATACCAACCTCCGGCTTCCACCACACAGCGTGGCAGAAGAGGAGTCAGAAGACTCCGGTAGAATGGCGAAACACTGATAAAAACCTGACGGTTGAGGAGTATCCAAAGCTAGTCGGCCCAACGTGTCTAGACCGTCAGTCACAGCACAGATATATTCTCTCTCGGCTTTCAGGGAGGGCACCACATCGGCTTTATCTCATCATGTAGAAAGCAGCAGATGCCAATTTAAAGCTTTGATCCTGTAGGATTTTAGATTTTGCCTGTTGTTTAATGACAACTCTCGCAGCCTATAACGGTTTTGCTAAGTAATAAAAACTTGTAACACTTGAAACAAACAAACAGTGTGACACAACACGCTCAGCAAAACTGCCCTGCCGCCATCTTATGTTTCATTGCACAATGCATTGCAAGAATAATCAGTACAGATTGGAAGTACTCAAACACTTCCATTCCAATATTGCTTCCCGAGCAGGAAACTGAAAAAAGACAAGAATATGAATTTAACCAAAAACACTTCTGTTCATTTTTTGCCTTTACGCTATCTATTATATTTTCAATCTCTATTATAATGGTGCAATACAAAGCTCGATAAAGTTCATTGATATACATTTCCTTTGCTTTTAGATGATCTATGTAGAACTCCTGAATGGTATTCTATTCAGTACCTGAGTACATCCTCTGTGGGCAGAACTGGACTATGGCTCCGTCCCAGGTGAGAGGGGCCAGCACTACTTTGTAGATGTCTTCACACATGATCTCCAGCACGTAACAGGTGTTGCCCCCGAGGGGAGGGGTGCAGGTGTTGTTGGACTGATTAATACAGACACCTAAATGTGTTTACAAATATACTGTTGAAGTTGCTGCTATTTCTTTCCATCCACCCTATCACCAGGTCTCATTTTCAACCTCAAGGGACTTGCCTGATTAAATTAATGTTAAATAAAACTAGATAAGATGCATTTCCTGAAAAAAATGTGTGTGCTTGCTAACCCCCCTCCTTACGTGTGATCTGGCAGACAGTGAAGTTGTCTCCCTGTCTGTTCTCAGGGTCCCGGGAGTTGCCCTTGATGCAGTAGGTGGTCCCGGCCTCCAGACCAGGGAAGGTGACGCTGGTGTCGGTGGTGTTGAGCTTCACCTTGCTTTCTGAGCCCTCCATGGTGATGCTGATTGTGTACAGGACAGCGTGGACCACTGGCTCCCACCCCACCACGATGGTGTCATTGCTGGGTGAGGTGGAGTTGAGCTCTGGCGCTGCGACCGCTGTAGGAGAGAGACAGCAAAGAGACATCTTATTTGAGGTGTGTATTTGTTTGTCTGTGTTGGGGTGTTTATGGTTTCAATTTTAATTGTGTGATAGCCTACTTATAACTTTCAATTAAAAAAGTGTACTATTTTCTGTTCTTTGGGAACACTTTCATATAACAAAACTGTAAAGTGCATAATTTATTTTGGGTGGGATGGTACTGTGCGAGTGTAATTACAATGTACTATATGACTGAGATCTGAGACTGACTCTCTCCATCTCTTCTGCCTCTAAAGAACATCAAACCACTAAACCACAATGGATGAAACTGCTGCTGTATTGTTTTGGTACATGAAGAAACCCGATAGGCTGAATAACTCAGTTCTCAACCCAGTTAAGTTTATTATTTGTGTTCATGGAGAGGGGTCAGATATAATTACCCCGGATACAGGATAGATAACTCTCACCCTTAGGGCTTTAAGATCAGGTATGCAGCTACTCTCCTTTCTTAGCTTTCGTTTGTTCTTTCTTTCCCCAACAGTCAGTTAATGTGAAGTCCAAGGGACAATACCTGTCTTTGCTACTGAAGGGAGGGAAGGCTGGCTCCTGCCTCCGTGGATGACGGATATGACACTGAGAGTGTAGTCGGTGTACGCCTGGAGGTTGAGCACAGTCCCGGGGGAAGAGGACACCTCGGTCTCGGAGAAGGACAGGTCGGTGTTCTCAGCCCGCAGGATGTAGTAGGAGGCTCCGGTCACCTGAGTGAACTCCACAGCTCTCACTCTGCTTTCATGTTGCCATGTTTGTAGTGGGCACCTCAGAAGCTACAGAAAAAAAGGGTGGGATTATTAAGACTCAATTCAGGAGCTACACACATGCAAATGTAATGAGTGTAACCAGTTACACCACAATAATGTTTTCATACAGGAAAATCATTAATGATTTTATTTTTCACTGTAAGCCTACTGTCAAGATATACTGTACACTGAATGTACAAAAAATGATGAACACCTGCTCTCTCCATGACATTGACCAGGTGAATCAAGGTGAAAGCAATGATTCCTTATTGATGTCACTTGTTAAATCCACTTCAGTCAGTGTAGATGAAGAGGAGGAGACAGGTTAAAGAAGGATTTTTAAGCCTTGAGACAATGGAGACATGGATTGTGTATGTGTGTCATTCAGAGGGTGAAGATTTAAGTGCCTTTGAACGGGGTATGGTAGTAGGTGCCAGGCGCACCAGTTTGTGTCAAGAACTGCAACGCTGCTGGGTTTTTCACGCTCAACATTTTCCCGTGTGTATCAAGAATAGTCCACCACCCAAAGGACATCCAGCCAACTTGACACAACTGTGGGAAGCATTGGAGTCAACATGGGCCAGCATCCCTGTGGAACGCTTTCAACATCTTGTAGAGTCCATGCCCGACAAATTCAGGCTGTTCTGAGGGCAAGTCAATATTAGGAAGGTGTTCTTAATGTTTTGTACACTCAGTGTGTATTTCTCATGAGAGTCGCTCTAAGGACAGGTTTTCTATCTTCCCTTATACTGTACCTCAGATGAGAAAGAAAAACAGAACTGGCCCTGGATCAGAGATTAGTAACAGTATGTAATGAGATCACAACATAATGTATAGCCTATTGTTTCACCAAGGTCTCGTAGGAGACACTGACTCATCAATGGTCTCTCCAACCTCAGCCTGGCTCTGAACAGTCAGGCCATTTTCCATAGCCTCAGCCTTAATAATGTACACAATGTTGGGGGTCAGAGAGTTGATGCAGCCCATCACAGAGTTGGCACCGAACTGGGTAAAGGCATCCAGGGAGTTCTTGGGGATCGCTGTGATCTTGTAGGAACTGGTTCCTGAGTATCTACTCCATCACACTGTCGTACTCTTAGATGTAACCCTGAATATCAACACTGTCATTTATATATGAGGAGAGAGAAAGAATCAGAGTTACTGTATTCATATCTGGATCAAATGACAAAATATTATAAACTGGGTGCTATGAGCCCCGAATGCTCATTGGCTGACAGCTGTGGTATATCAGACCGTATACCACGGGTATGACAAAACATTTATTTTTACTGCTCTAATTACATTGGTAACCAGTTTATAATGGCAATAAGGCAGCTCGGGGGTTTGTGGTATATGGCCAATATACCATGGCTAAGGGCTGTATCTAGGCACTCCGCATTGCGTCGTGTGTAAGAACAGGCCTTAGCCGTGGTATATTGGCCATATATCACACCCCCTCGTGCCTTATTGCTTAATTATAGCACTACTAGTGCATACATGTACTACAATATATTATAATTTATTTTAATAATCCAGATTTTTTTATAAATCCACTTTCATCCAACCATCATTATATTCTGTAGTTGAAAAATATAGACAGTTTAGTAATGTACATGTAATGTTGCAAAAAGATACAGTGCATTCGGAAAGTATTCAGACCCCTTGACTTTTTCCACATTTTGTTACATTACAGCCTTGTTCTGAAATGGATTAAATTAAATGTTTTCCTCATCAATCTACCCACAATACTACCCATAATGACAAAGTGAAAACAGATTTTTAGAAATGTTTTTACATGATAAAAAATACAAAACAGAAATACCTTATCCCACAGTTGACAGAGCATGTGAGCAATCGGGGGAGAAGGGCCTTGATCGAGGAGGTGACCAAGAACCCGATGGTCACTCTGACATGGCTCCAGAGTTCCTCTGTGGAGATGGGAGAATCTTCCAGAAGGACAACCATCTCTGCAGCACTCCACCAATCAGGCCTTTATGATAGAGTAGCCAGACAGAAGCCATTCCTCAGTAAAAGGCACATGACAGGCCACTTGGAGTTTGCCAAAAGGCACCTAAAGACTCTCAGACCATGAGAAACAAGGTTCTCTGGTCTGATGAAACCAAGATTGAACTCTTTGGCCTGAATGCCAAGCGTCACGTCTGGAGGAAACCTGGCACCATCCCTACGGTGAAGCATGGTGGTGGCAGCATCATGCTGTGGGGGTGTTTTTCAGCGGCAGGGACTGGGAGACTACTCAGGATAGAGGGGAAGATGAACAGAGCAAAGTACAGAGAGATCCTTGATGAAAACCTGCTCTAGAACGCTCAGGACCTGTCAGGGAAAAATTACATACTTACCTGATTTGTTTGATATTAATAGTAAACGGTTATATATTTAACTAAGAGTAAAACTGGCCTGCTAATGCTAAGTTTTTATGGTGTCCACTCTAGCACCCTGCAGCTAGTCTGGGTGTTGAGGACATGGGTTTTTACTAGTGATAGCTTGAAGCTGACGATTGATGTCTTGGTGATAAAAAAACAAACAGACACATTCCAGTCTATCATTATTCGTGCATGTGAGACATATGTGTCATGACGTGGCCCTCTTTGGGTATAGCGAGTGCCTTCCCTCTCTCCCTTTTACACCCAGGTTCTGTTATCTCAGTTCGTGAATTCCTGGAGGAGACTCTCTCCTCATGCAGTAAAGAGAGAGAAAGCTTCACAGTAGAACAAAGGAATTTTTTTCTACATCACAGAACTTGAGAACTGAACAATATCCATGTTTTGGAGAATTTGTAAACGGTCGGGGGAGAAACCAGCTACGACCGGTCCATTTTGTTTTATGATTGTGACCTCAGGAAAGACAACACAGCCACATTACCATAACTCTGTTTATACAGAAGCCTCCGTTATGAGGCTTGCATCTAATTATTGTATAAAATTAATGAGTAAAGATGAAACTATTTGTGAAATTGTGTCATGTGATTTTAAACCGTTAATGTGAGAGAATTGTATTCCCTTTAAAGTTTAACTAAGTCATTGGCCCGCCCCATGAGCACAGACATTGATCTGGCGTCATGGGACAGCCCTTTTCTACTGTTACGAATATAACCCCCACCTGAAGGAATTCCCTTTAGACCATGCGTACCTCGATCACAGAGGGGGCGAAGGTTTGAGTAGAGACCATAAAAACCTCAGTATAAGCTAAGGTTGTAATGGTTGTTGAAACTCTGAGACTATCGATTCCGACAGAATAAGAGCAAATCTTCAATACTAATTACTAGTCTGCAGCTAGAAGTTATGTCGACCTGAAATGCGAAGACCGACAACCGCCGAAACAGCTGTTCTATAAGAACATTTCTGAATGGGACTCTGAAGTATACATTCTAACCATGAGAGACTTCATGGGAGCAGAGACGATCAGATGAACTTTCCAACAGAAAGACGGACGATTCCAACAGAGATCACGACGACACACTGAGCATAAAGATATATTAAATGCAATTATTCCCAATTGAGTGAGCATTCATGTGCAAAGGATTAGCATTTCAATCAATATAATTATCAACTTTGTAGTGACTTTTGTCTTTCGCGCCCTTCTCAGTCCACACCCACTTCCCTTTGTCTACCAAGTCGCCATATCGGCTTAGCTCACTAGGGAACATCCCCTATCATTTCCTTGTAGCCATACCTACCTTCCTTGTAGCCATACATACCATACCTATAATCACCATCCACTTGATATCAAATCAAATCAAATGTATTTATATAGCCCTTCTTACATCAGCTGATATCTCAAAGTGCTGTACAGAAACCCAGCCTAAAACCCCAAACAGCAAGCAATGCAGGTGTAGAAGCACGGTGGCTAGGAAAAACTCCCTAGAAAGGCCAAAACCTAGGAAGAAACCTAGAGAGGAACCAGGCTATGAGGGGTGGCCAGTCCTCTTCTGGCTGTGCCGGATGGAGATTATAACAGAACATGGCCAAGATGTTCAAATGTTCATAGATGACCAGCATGGCCAAATAATAATAATCACAGTAGTTGTTGAGGGTGCAGCAAGTCAGCACCCAGGAGTAAATGTCAGTTGGCTTTTCATAGCCGATCATTAAGAGTATCTCTACCGCTCCTGCTGTCTCTAGAGAGTTGAAAACAGCAGGTCTGGGACAGGTAGCACGTCCTGTGAACAGGTCAGGGTTCCATAGCCGCAGGCAGAACAGTTGAAACTGGAGCAGCAGCACGGCCAGGTGGACTGGGGACAGCAAGGAGTCATCATGCAAGGTAGTCCTGAGGCATGGTCCTAGGGCTCAGGTCCTCCGAGAGAGAGAAAGAAAGAGAGAAAGAGAGAATTAGAGAGAGCATACTTAAATTCACACAGGACACCGGATAAGACAGGGGAAGTACTCCAGATATAACAAACTGACCCTAGCCCCCCGACACATAAACTACTGCAGCATAAATACTGGAGGCTGAGACAGCAAGGGTCAGGAGACACTGTGGCCCCATCCGATGATACCCCCGGACAGGTTCAAACAGGAAGGATATAACCCCACCCACTTTGCCAAAGCACAGCCCCCACACTACTAGAGGGATATCTTCAACCACCAACTTACCATCCTGAGACAAGGCCGAGTATAGCCCACAAAGATCTCCACCACGGCCCAACCCAAGGGGGGGACTCCAGCCTCCCATTCTGTCTTTCTCTTCTTGATGTTATCCTTTTCTGTTGTAGTAGTGCTGGTGTTTCTCTTGAATAGTTGAGAGAAGTTATTTGGGAACTGCTTCACGTTATACTTTCTTCTTTAACATATTTCTGATCTGTGTTGGTTGGAAAGAGGTAGAGGGTGCTCAAACAACGTGAGTAGGGGTGCAACCTAAAAATGTGTAGACATCATTGGACAGGAAAAGGTGCAATGCTCGCTCACCATAAGAAAATTCTTAGTTTGAGTAGACAAGTTTAAATGGTTGACAGTTCAGCGTTCAATGGCCTTCTTCAGATTCTGTGTTGGTTGAAATACTGTACCTATGTGTCACCGACCGCTGCAGCGAAGCACCCAATCATTGGCGTGGCCAGAACAGTTACCTGCAGGCAGCTGTACCTGTTAGTAGACTAGATCTGTTATAGAGGTTGCTTTGGTGACAATGCCACATAGGCTGATGGTTAAAACTGGCACAACTTGATTATAATAAACAACATCAACAAAAAAGTATTTTTTATGGTGCAGTCAACATATTGGTATTAAATTATTCAAAATGGGTTTTAATCATATGCTACATTCCAGTGGTGGAAAGGGTACCCAGTTGTCATAGTAAAAGATACCTTAATAGAAAATGACTCAAGTAAAAGTGAGTCACCCAGTAAAATACTACTTGGGTAAAAGTCCAAAAGCATTTGTTTTTAAATATACTTAAGCATCAAAAGTAAATGTAATTACTCAAATATACTTAAGTATCAAAAGTAAAATTACAAATAATTAAAAATTCCTTATATTAAGCAAACCAGATGCTGCCATATTATTGTTTTTTTAATTTACAGAAAGCCAGGGGCACACTCCAACACACATAATTTACAAACGAAGCATGTGTGTTTAGTGAGTCCGCCAGATCAGGGGCAGTAGGGATGACCAGGATTGTTGTGTGAGTTGGACCCTTTTCGAGGCTTACTAAATTTGAACCCTCTTATTAAAAAACCTCAGAAGAAGCTAAATCAATGGCTACAGAGGGACTTATCTTTAAAAGGTAGAGTCCTAATAACGAAGGCTGAAGGTATCTCTAGACTAACATATGGCTTTATATCTTGACAGTAAAATAAGCAAGGAGATAGACCAGATGCTTTTCAACTTTCTGTGGAGAAACCGTACCCATTACATTAGGAAAACTGTTGTAATGAACACTTATGAGAATGATGGGCTAAATTTTCTGGACTTTACTACCTTAAATAATATTTTTAAGATCAATTGGATAAAACAATTCCGAAGAAGACCCACTTCTATCTGAAATTTTATTCCTCATCATGTCTTCTCTACTTTTGGTGGCCTTAACTTCATGTTGTTTTGCAATTATAATATTGACAAAGTTCCAGTGAAACTTTCTGCTTTTCATCGGCAGGTTTTCTTGTCATGGTCCTTAATTTATAAACATAATTTTTCTCCACACAGAAATTATATATGGAATAATCGGGATATATTGTATAAAAATACTTCTTTGTTTCTAGAATATTGGTTCCGAAATAATATCCTATTGGTGAGCCAACTGGTAAATGCAGAGGTTTTTTTACTCAGTTATAAGGAATTCCTATCACTTTACAAGGTCCCTGTAACACCTAAAGATTTTACAATTGTTTTAGATGCCATTCCCTCAGGTGTTGCTCTATTATTCAGGAACGTGTCAAGACCTGACCCTCAGAGCCTACCTTCTATTGACCCTGTTGACTCATCAGTAGGAAAGATTTGTTTATCTTTTGGTCCATTCAACAACAGAGCGATACGAACCTTGTTTCAGCAGAATGTTGTATCTATCTATACCTTATGTCATGCCTTATTGGAATGGATTTATTGATAATATATGTTGGAAAAAAGTTTAGATGTTGCCACACACATACCTACTTGTTAACAAAATTAAGAAAGTTTCCTTTAAAATTATTCATAAATATTATCCTGCCAACTACTATATGAAGAAGTTTAAGGAAAACATCAACTCAAATTGCTCATTTTGTAATGACCACCCAGAAACAGTGTTGCATCTTTTTTGGCATTGTATTCATGTAAGAAAACTGTGGCAAGACATCAGTAGATTTATAATTGAACACTTTTATGAAGGTCTTACACTATTGTGGAGAGATGTACTGCTTGGATTCTTTACCTACAATAGGAATAAGCTGAAACATTTTTATGTAATTTATTTCATTATGCTTTTGGCCAAATTTCATATTCACTAATGTAAATTTACAAACAAAAAAACACATTTTCTTACCCTACAAAAAGAAATTGAACTGTATTTTAAGACAATTAAATACTCTACTAACAAAAAAGCTGTTAGAATTCTTATCACTTTACAAGGTCCCTGTAACACCTAAAGATTGTAGGTGTTAGGACATACATACATAGTGTATGAATGTCCCTTAAGGTCTTTGTGTAATGTGATATTGTACCCCCTAGCTCAATTGTCCATTGTATATATAATCTATATATACTTGTGTTCCCTCATGTACTCACAGTATTGATTTGTTGTTAATAAAAAATAAAATAAAATAAAAAAAGAGTTGGACCCTTTTCCTGTCCTGCTAAGCATTCAAAATGTAACGGGTACTTTTGGGTGTCAGGGAAAATGTATGGAGTAAAAAGTAAATGATTTAAGAATGTAGTGAAGTAAAAGTAAACGTTGTCAAAAATATAAATAGTAAGGTAAAGTACAGATACCCCCTAAAACGACTTAAGTAGTACTTGATAGTATTTTTACTTAAGTAATTTACACCACTGCTACGTTCACTATTCTGAACACAGAAAACTAAAATTTCTCATAATTCGGACTACAACAAACTACTCGCGCGCAGTTGTCGACACTGATGACGCACAAAGTACGGGACAGGGCAAGCGCCAGTGGAAATTGGAAAAAAGAAACAAGATGGCAACTGTTTCAGAGCACGGGCTAAAAAGAGTAGTTTGGCAAAGTAAGTGAAACTGATTATGGCAACGTTTAGCTACTCAAAGTATCGGGCTTATTTCGAACTAATAGCTACTTAAATTATGCTATTCAGTTGAACTTTTGCAAAGTTTTGTTGTTCTCCTCTGACTTGTGACAATGGAATGTCAACTAGCCATAACTTCTGATACGGAAGTTTGCAAACTAGCTAACGTTATGTGTCCGTGGCCAAAGAGTTCCGAGATTAACTTGAGTGTGTTCAATTTTGGGTGTTAATCTACTTGGTGATTACAACTGCGATTCTTAGTTATACCATATAACTTGTTTGCACATGAATAGCAATGGGGAACCCCATCCAATTTGGTTCGTTTGCTAGCCATGTTAGCCAGATAGCTAACTTGCTAACTCTAACTAGCTAGTTAGTAGCCGCAGCTGTTCTGGGCAGACGGCTAGGTCATTGTATACACAACATCATTGGTCAGTGCACTGTCAACAAATATGAAAATAAAATGTCTGTGTGGGTTGTTTGGCTTTAGATAAGAGAAATAAGATATGTAATTGTTTTGCCGGTTAGATCATTTGTGGGAGGGGGCAGCTTTCAGACAGTCTATAATAATGTAGCCTAGGGGCTGTCAACTATAACAGTACAGTATTTGCGAACTGACATTCTTCTTTCAACTAGGAATAAAGGAAACGATCATTGAGGATTGCAAGAAGTCAGAAATATGGAAGGTAGGAGGACTGGATCTGTTTATTGCAGACATTGACTGCATTCCATAGCATTACATAAAGCCCATGTAATGGGTTAAGTGCTGTATTCCCGACAGCATACTATCCAGTCATTGTTTTGATACAATACGTTCTCAAGCAGCAGTGTATGCTATGCTGATGACGTACATCTCTCTTGTCTCATGTGCCATCTCTCTTGTCTCATGTGCCACGTACAACACTGACTGAATCAAAAGGTGTCTTCATATCAAGGTCATAACAGCTTTTCTTTCTCAGATATTGATATTGGACCACTTCACCACCAAGCTTCTGTCTTCATGCTGCAAAATGTCCGACTTGATGCAGGAGGGAATTACCAGTATGTCGCACTAATTGAAATTATAATTTCCATAGATGTCTACTGCTTAGCCTTGTCTCCGGTCATTAGGGATTGTAACTATGATTTCAAACCATAAATATTACTTTGGTTGTAATTGGAGAACTACATTGCAAGTGGTGGAAGTTTTCACACATCAAAGTGACACTTCTGTTTCATGGAGTGGGGGTATAGAAAATATTAGATCCCTGTAAGGCTGTGTTTCGTTTATGTGTAAGATGAATATAAGAATGTGTCCCCACCACAGCATAAGAATGACTAACATATCGTTAGCTTAGAACTGCTTATGTACAAATTGCCCAAGGCTACTTTGATTATGTTTTAAAGGCCCAGTTCAGTCAAAAACATAATTTAATCCACACTTATTTTTTAATAATACTGTAAAATTGTGAAAATTATGTTAATGCCCTTTTAGTGTAAGAGAAATTGCCCTTGGCTAAGAAGCTATTTGTGTGTCCTTTTGACCATTTTATTTGAAAACAATCACAGTGAGGTACTTCATTGTTACCCAGAAATGATTTCATATTGAGATTAAAACAGGACCTTTAAAACAGTTAAGTGGTATTATTGATATCTGCACCATGACCTGAAATGAAACTGAATTTTCTCTTAGTTGTGGAGGACCTCTACAAAAGCAGAGAGCCTGTACTAGAAATGAAGGCTATCTACTTCATGACCCCGACAGCAAAGGTTCGACATTAGATATCTGTACACCATACCCCACTTCAATATTGAAATGTCTACATTGATCATCATTACAAACAAAACAATACAACTGTTATTCATGTGTACTAGGTTTGACAGTGCTGTGAATGTGTTTTTAATGAAATATTTCCATACTGTGCTTAGTGTGTGGATGCCTTCATTGGTGACTTCAAGTTGAAACCCAAGTACAAAGCAGCATACGTTTATTTCACTGACTGTAAGTATATACTGTAGAAAGGAGAATTTAGTCTTGATGCAAATCATTAGAAAAAGGTAGACCAATTTCATGAGTTGATTGTAAATTCTGGTACTCCATTTTTTTCCCTCCAGATTGTTCGGATGAGTTGTTCAACAAAATGAAACTGTACTGTGGAAAGTATATACGTGTCTGTAAGGAATTAAACATTTCCTTCTTGCCCCAGGAGTCACAGGTAAGTGGTTGTTCTTCTCAGGCTTTCTATAATTATCTGGTTTTATTCCTGACACTGACTCTTACAAAATCACTTTTACCATGTTGGTTAGATTATTCATGGTTGTTGGTCTGTGAGTGTCTGCTGGTGCTGGACTTCAGTAGGGGAAGAAAGGGATCACAAAACACTGCAAGGGCATTGCTTTAAAACCTTTATGATGTAATACGCTGAGGCAATCTGTCAACGCTATGATTCTCTAACGGAAAATCTGAATTGTGTAACACTTGTAGGTTTCATTATATTCAAAATTCCTGTTTTATTGGGTGAGAGAGTTAGATATTTATCAGTTAAGAATGGAGGACTATGGGAAGATTTAGTCAGTTATTGTGTGTTATTGGCACCTAGTATTTGAGAGTGAAACTGAACACAATGAACTCAGTCAAAAAATCTTGGCATTCATAAATGGCACACACACAATGACATTTCTGGATGCTCCTCTCATCCATGTGTAACATCATAATAATCCTATTATTAAATTAATCTGAGTAGAAACAAATCACCACAATACAAAGTTAATTTACAAAGAATCATTGCTACTCAAAATGTTGGTTCAAATTGAGAATTTTCTTGTTGGAATATCTGATCAGAATATGTAGATAAAGCTGCATTACACATGATCAGTGTATAGCAATCCTTTATGTTTCAGGTGTTCACTTGTGATAACCCTGGGGCCTTCCGCAGTATCTACAGCCCTCACTGTAGTCAGGACAAAGATGAGACATTGGAGACTCTGGCAGCCCAGATCGTCACTCTCTGTGCCACGCTGGACGAGAACCCAGGGGTCAGATACAAGAAGTGAGTCAGGGAGAGGAGATAAGAGCTTCTGCTTTCTCAGTTTACACCACTCCTGACACAACTCCTTCTCCTCAGCCCCCAAGCACAATCTGAGTTTTTGATTCTTTATGGGAATATGTATTACAAAGACCGAAAGGAATTGCATTATATAACTGTCGGATATAATATTTTTACTATAAACGTCTAAAGTGTTCTGTGGCCACACCTTGATTGTTTACTCATAGGAAAGAGTCAGTCACTGACTTCCACAACATTTGAATGAATAATCATCATACACTTTGTCCCCCACAATTAAATCGGGGAGGGGACTATGGATCTGCCTCCGTACGTTTGTTTGCATGTTAGTCACACACGACATCTCAGACAGCACTGGGCCGATTTGGACGAAACTTGGGTGAATGATGCGTCTTGCCATAGAGATCCAGCCTTTACAAAATTACACTGATTGGCCTGAGGTGGGAGCTATAATGATTAACTGAAATTTGTTAGTCACGCGATTTCTCAATTGGCCAATCATTTGTGGGGGGTAACATGTTTAATGTTGCCTTGTTTATATATATACACTGCTCAAAAAAATAAAGGGAACACTAAAATAACACATCCTAGATCTGAATGAATGAAATATTCTTATTAAATACTTTTTTCTTTACATAGTTGAATGTGCTGACAACAAAATCACACAAAAATTATCAATGGAAATCAAATTTATCAACCCATGGAGGTCTGGATTTGGAGTCACACAAAATTAAAGTGGAAAACCACACTACAGGCTGATCCAACTTTGATGTAATGTCCTTAAAACAAGTCAAAATGAGGCTCAGTAGTGTGTGTGGCCTCCACGTGCCTGTATGACCTCCCTACAACGCCTGGGCATGCTCCTGATGAGGTGGCGGATGGTCTCCTGAGGGATCTCCTCCCAGACCTGGACTAAAGCATCCGCCAACTCCTGGACAGTCTGTGGTGCAACGTGGCGTTGGTGGATGGAGCGAGACATGATGTCCCAGATGTGCTCAATTGGATTCAGGTCTGGGGAACGGGCGGGCCAGTCCATAGCATCAATGCCTTCCTCTTGCAGGAACTGCTGACACACTCCAGCCACATGAGGTCTTGCATTATGAGGAACCCAGGGCCAACCGCACCAGCATATGGTCTCACAAGGGGTCTGAGAATCTCATCTCGGTACCTAATGGCAGTCAGGCTACCTCTGGCGAGCACATGGAGGGCTGTGCGGCCCCCCAAAGAAATGCCACCCCACACCATGACTGACCCACCGCCAAACCGGTCATGCTGGAGGATGTTGCAGGCAGCAGAACGTTCTCCACGGCGTCTCCAGACTCTGTCACGTCTGTCACGTGCTCAGTGTGAACCTGCTTTCATCTGTGAAGAGCACAGGGCGCCAGTTGGGAATTTGCCATTCTTGGTGTTCTCTGGCAAATGCCAAACGTCCTGCACGGTGTTGGGCTGTAAGCACAACCCCCACCTGTGGACATCGGGCCCTCATACCACCCTCATGGAGTCTGTTTCTGACCGTTTGAGCAGACACATGCACATTTGTGGCCTGCTGGAGGTCATTTTGCAGGGCTCTGGCAGTGCTCCTCCTTGCACAAAGGCGGAGGTAGCGGTCCTGCTGCTGGGTTGTTGCCCTCCTACGGCCTCCTCCACGTCTCCTGATGTACTGGCCTGTCTCCTGGTAGTGCCTCCATGCTCTGGACACTACGCTGACAGACACAGCAAACCTTCTTGCCACAGCTCGCATTGATGTGCCATCCTGGATGAGCTGCACTACCTGAGCCACTTGTGTGGGTTGTAGACTCCGTCTCATGCTACCACTAGAGTGAAAGCACCGCCAGCATTCAAAAGTGACCAAAACATCAGCCAGGAAGCATAGGAACTGAGAAGTGGTCTGTGGTCACCACCTGCAGAACCACTCCTTTATTGGGGGTGTCTTGCTAATTGCCTATAATTTACACCTGTTGTCTATTCCATTTGCTCAACAGCATGTGAAATTTATTGTAAATCAGTGTTGCTTCCTAAGTGGAGAGTTTGATTTCACAGAAGTGTGATTGACTTGGAGTTACATTGTGTTGTTTAAGTGTTCCCTTTATTTTTTTGAGCGGTGTGTATATATATATATATATATATATATGACTCTGCTGTTCTGTTAGTAAGAATTTTTTTGTAAGGTGTATCAGAAACAATTGTATCAGAAACAAACAAAAAATGACGGTCATAAACTATATAACTCGTGCATAACCATGTATTTTGTTAGGGAGACCGTGTTGGAGAACACCATTCTGGATAACGCCAAACAGCTAGCAGCACTGGTGGATTACAAACTGACTAAGCACTACGATATGGATGACAATGGCAAGAAAAAGGTGAGGCGGACACCTTGCCTGTTGTCAGCAGGGAGTTGACACAATAAAAAAGGACTTAACTGAGAGCATTAGAAAATATGATATGGAAATAGCTAGAGATGACAGACACCAGCCAATAGGCTACATAAAGACTATGATGGTATTGCCCTAGATGTTGTGTTGAAGTATTTAGTTGGAAGGTCAGCATGGTAAATTGTGTTAGTTTGTGAGGCTAGTGAGGCCAGCCACATACTGTAATAGTACAACACTACAAAGTAATTGACACCTCTTTCTGTGTGTGTTGTGTTTTCCCCTCAGGGAAAGACCCAGGCCCAGCTGTTAATCGTAGAGAGGGGCTTTGACCCTGTGACCCCCATCCTACATGAGCTGACCTATCAGGCCATGGCCTACGACCTTGTCCCAATCAAGAACGACACCTACAAGTGAGAACCCAGCTCAGTCCCAGTACAATTTTTTTTTATTCAGATCCCCATTAGCTGATGTCTTGGCGACCATTAGTCCTGTATGGCTCAGGTAGAGCGTGGCACTTGCACTGCCAGAGTTGTGGGTTGGACTCCCAGGGATCCCCAGGTTGGACTCCCAGGGCTCCCCATATATAAAATGGATGCACGCAATGACTATAAATCGCTTTGGATTAAAGTGTCTGTTGAATGGAATATATTTATTATTATAAAAAAATATATAATATATATTATTAGTCTTCCCCTGGTCTGCTCTCCCTTAGCGACCATTAGTCTTCCCCTGGTCCACTCTCCCTTACTGATCATTAGTCTTGCTGTAGTCCACTCTCCCTTAGCGAACGTGGTCTACTCTTCCTTGAACCCCTGCCTTGTGTTCTGTTTTCTTGTTCTCACTTGTTCTGGAATGTCTGAATGGGTCAAAAGAAATATGACATACTTTCTGTATTCATTTAGAGCAGGGGTGTCAAACTCAAATACCCAGTGGGCCAAAATGTAAAACCTGAACAAAGTCGCGGGCCAACATTGAACAAATGAACCTTTTAATATGGACCCAAACAAGTTTTGCTTTAACATTGAATATGGAACAAGCATCGCTTATTACCATACAATATATAATTTAATAGTGGAGACATGCAAAATCGAATTTCAAATGAAAAAACACATCAATGGCATTCATTTATTAAATAAATAAAATTTAAATAAAAATCGTATGCCTCTTTTCTATTTGCAGCCTTCTGATTTAAATACCAAAATAAACTTTTTCCACTGGCTAATAATTTTACAAATAAAATGATAATAAATCAATCAACCATTCAAGCCCATGCCTTGTAGCAAGAAAAAGTGCACAAAGAAAACGTTAATTATTGCACACTGATCTAATCTGAAGAAAAAAATGGAAAAAAGCTCCTGTTTTCTGCCTTTCTTTTCGCCATTTTTGGGAAGGGATAGCGCGCTGACAGTTGTAGCGTCTATGTTGCTGGGACTACTGTCACAGAGGAGAGGGCGTTTCTGGGTCCTGTCCTGATTGGCGCGCGAAAACAACAGCAGAGCATTATGGGATTCGTAGTATTAGCAGTGAATGCGCTGTATAATACCGGCGGGCCAGCTCTAGTAGTAATTTGGTATTGTCTCGCGGGCCAAATATAATTACCCCGCGGGCCAAATTTGGCCAGAGTTTGACACCCATGATTTAGAGGATAGCTGCACAGTAGCTGCTCCTAAGACATTTATACAGTAGGAACAAAGTAATGTCTCTTTTGGCTAGCTATGTACTTTTCTATGTGCTGTATACTGTAAACATAGACATACATATAATCCACCGCCATGATGATGTAAGACAAACGTTGTTCGTTCACTTGTTTCTCTGTCCAGATACAAGTCTAAAGATGGTTCTGAGAAGGAGGCCCTGCTGAATGAGGATGACCAGCTGTGGGCCAGACTCAGACACATGCACATTGCTGAGGTGTCAGAGTAAGTATCCATTTTAATTTGACATTTTTTTAAACCTCTGAAATAGTTATACTGAAGATAATTAGTTAACTATGTGCTTTATATTCTAGACAAATACCTAAACTGGTGAAAGAAATTTCTGCCAACAAAAAACAGCCAGATGGAAAGGTAGGTGGCCATTTTAGCTTCTCCCTCCACCTCTGTTCTACATGAAACTAGAAAGATTTTCTGTATCTGGTTTTGTCCTCTCCCTCCCTTGAGTTCCCATCATTATTTTCTTCTCATCAATATTTTAAATATTTTCTAGATCACAATAAGCGGTTTATCCCAGCTTATGAAGAAGATGCCCCACTTCCGCAAGCAGGTTGCTCAGGTACGTAGCGCCAGGTGATCTGGTTGGCTCATTCAGATTGGTCTGCTCTGGTTAGCTCATTCTGATTGGTCTGATGGGGTTGGGTGTGATGTCTTCGAGGCCAAGTGTCATGTAGTGCTTTCTTCGCCTGGTCTCTATGGAAATGATACTGTGGAAAAACTGATCATTCCCCTATTATGTGACTGGGTTTATATGGAAATTAAAGCTGTTCACTTATACTGCCATGTGATTTTTAGAATAAAAAACATCAGCCATGTTTCAATGTCAACCACAGAAAACGGTCCATCTGAATTTGACTGAAGACTGTATGAACCACTTCCAGAAGAACGTGGAGAAACTCTGCAAAGCTGAGCAGGTATGTTTTATGCTGTCTCATATTATGGCCAAAATGCTACTGTTGTACTGTACATGTCCCTTATGTATGACCTTGTGCTTTCTGAGTGATGTTATGTCTTTGCTGTTCTATAGGACCTGGCAGTAGGGTCTGATGTGGAGGGTGTGAAGGTGAAGGACCCCATGAGGACACTGCTTCCTGTCCTGCTGCACCCCCATGGTACCTACGACAAGATCAGAGCTGTTCTCCTCTACATCTTCAGCCTCAACGGTGGGTCTGCTGCTCTGACTCACCCTCCGCCTTCACAGTCTGTCTTTATATTTACATGTGATCATTTAATCGCTTTTATATGGCATCTATTACATTGAAAATGTAATGAGTCTACGGTTTGAAAATGGAAAGTCATTCATTCCTTATTCGCCCCTTAACTAAGGTACCGTTGGAGCTTCAGCTATAGGAATATTCTTTCAATAGAATCTCTTTTCATTTTAACTTTAGTCAAATACTCTTTTTTTAAATATTTTATTTTTGGTTCTGAACAGGAACAACAGAGGAGAACCTGAACAAACTCATCCAGCACGTTAAGATCGAGGAGAATCCAGAGTTCATTCTCAACTGGAGAGAACTGGGAGTCCCAATCATATCGTCGGTAAGTGAGACTTATAGGGCATACTGTACATAATCTGCTAGATCTTAGCTGGCTCATAGCCCAGGTGGATTCTATAGTACTATCAGTGTGTATTGTATAGTAGTGTGGCACTTCACTAGTTGTATGTGGTTGTGTACTTTCTTTCAATTCTCCTTTTGTATCTTCTTACCTTTAAACAGGGCTTTTATTTATTGTTATGTTCCTCTTTCTCACTCTCTCCGCCTCCACCCAGCCGAGCTTCTTCCCAATGCGTAGGTCTTCTCGAAGGGACCGCACTCAGGAGGAGACATACAGCCTGTCCCGATGGACACCTGTCATCAAAGACGTGATGGAGGTCAGTGTTAATGATAACAATGATAAACCGTTTCCTTATCTCACAGAACAGAACTGTGTCACTTAGCTTTTCTCGGGGACAGGGGGAGGAAGGGAGGGAGTCACAGGGGGAGGGAGGGAGTCACAGGAAGGGATGGGAACCAGGGCTCATATTCACAAAGTAGGAGTGCTGATCTAGATTTAGTTTAGCCTTTTAGATGTAGATTACATGGACAGGGTGGACCAGACCCTAGATCAGCAGTCCTACTCTGAGAAATGTTGTGCTGTTTTGGGTGACAGAAATTCCCTGAATGTTAAGGATGGGTGAGGTGAGTCAATGCAGTCTGTTTTGGATGTAGAGAACAGAGGGGGAGGGGGATAAAGGTTTTAGGGGTGGCCTTAGGGTCACAAGAGGGTGGTGGGATTAGGAAGGGGAGGGGAGGGGGAGGCCTATGATATGTCAATCGGCACTCAGTGCTCAGTACACAGTCCCTTTCTGGGTCACTGTGCTACTTAACTCTGTCAATGTGAAACAGTGGATCGAGGCTCTACAAGCGTGACCCATAACAATACAACTGATTCGGGATCAATTCTCCCAATGGCTGATACCAGCCTAAGTATAACTATTATGAACTAAAGCTAAGCAACACAACCAGCCTTGGACCTGCAATAAGTGACCAAACGTCCTGGGCCCATTGTCCAGTGACTGCCTTCCCACCATCATGATGACTGAATGAGTTAGTGTAAGAATACTTTTTGTGTGGTGTTCCAGGATGCTGTGGAGAACAAGCTGGAGACCAGGGAATGGCCACACCAGTCAGAGTGCCCAGCAGCCTGGAATGGCTCTGGGGCTGTCAGGTAAGATTCAACATTCTTTGTCACACAACTGCAGTTGGTGGTATTTGCTTTTGGTAAAGGGTGGTAACAAAAAAGTGCACATGATTGACATTCATAGACTAATTGCAACCCAAAGGATGGATTGGGTTTGAGGAAAGGGGTTATGGCTGTTACAGAAGGAGCGTTGGCACTCACACCTAACTCCATTCAGAGGCTTCTCCCATCCCTGGGGTGTGTTATGACTGGATTTCACAATGACTGGTCCAAATCGTTACTGCGTGTCAGTTACACAAGCTGATCTCTTTATAGTCTAGGTCTAGGATAAGGTTCTGTTATAAATTACAACACTTACAAATACAGATCTGATTAAGTAATGGAAAAAATATGATAACGTAACTATTATTAATGATGGCTCTGAGTGAATTCCAATCTCTGACACACACCATCCATCCTTCTCTCCTTTCCCAGTGCCCGTCAGAAACACAAGGCCAGTTCTCAGGACGAGCGGAGGAGTGGCTCCAGGCTCATCATCTTCGTCATCGGAGGGATTAGCTACTCAGAGATGCGCAGTGCCTACCAGGTCACACAGTCCGTCAAGTCCTGTGAGGTCATCATAGGTGTGTAACAACAGCAGCAACTCTACGTGCTGTGCTGCAGGGCAGCGTGGGTGAATCTTAATCTCTTGTTAGTTGCATCCTCTCTCATCGCCTCCAATGTGATCTTCTCCAATGCAAGGAGAGAGGGCACAAAGAATTGAAGACTTTTGTAGATTCAACCAACCATTCTCATTGTCCTTAACTACAGCCCCAGTAACTGGACTATTGCTTGACACCCCCTGCTGTACATAAATGGTAGTACAAAAACAGGAAGTATTGAATGGAAAAATAAATGAGCGGTTGGGTAGGCTGTTTGACTGTTTATCCGACTGGATAACACTTTTTTTTTCTCTCTCTCCCTAAAACCAAAGTTGCGCCCCTGGTCTTGAGTGTCAGGCAAAGTAACACTACAGAATGTTCTTCATCTGTGTGTCCTTTAATTTTGTTATTTAACAAACATGTCATTTTTTTTCTTCTTCTCCAGGATCGTCCCACATTGTGACCCCCATGGAGCTCCTAGACGATATTCAGGCTCTGAGTAAACCAACCACCACCAAGGAGACCTTTACAATAGTGAAGGAGTGACCAACCCCGTACCCCTTCCCCAAACATAACACCCTCCCCCAAACCTGAGCACAGAGCACTCAACTTCATCAATGGAAGACTGAAGGGAATTCATATTCTAGAGTTTAGTCATTAGCTATGTGTATTATTAATACTTAACTTTGGAACCTGGTGCATATTTGTAACATAACCGTTGTGCCCTACCCTAAAGTGCATTTATTACCTTTTTATCAAATCTGTGTGTGTGTATGTCTCAAATGGCACCCTTTATTCCATAAAAAGTGCACTACTTTTGATCAGGGCCCATAGGGCTCTGGTCAAATGTAGTGCACTGCTGGAGAATAGGGTGCCATTTGAGATGCACCTGTGTTGTTTTTTCTCGCTTTAAAACACTCAATGTTCCATGTTGGAAAGCTTCTGAGAAATGCTTAGAGATGTAATTTGGATGAAAAGATATGGAGCAAAGCTAATGTACATATGATGTAAGCACTGTCTGTCTGCTGCTAGCTAAATCCTCTCTCCCCTCCATTACTGTTTATTTTGTCATAGATTATTTACATTTTCTTGTATTGAACGGCTGATGAATAAATGGCCGACATGGTTCAATGGTGTCTTATTATTATTTGGAGTGATACTCACTTTGCACATACACCCCCTCACTTATTCTAAATACAATGTGCACCTCTTTGGGTCCCCGGGAACAGGATTGAGAACCACTGCTCTAGAGTCATCTACTGAAACACTCATATTTATCAATGTTTTTTTTTTTTACGTATGATTCATCACCAATAGCATCAATAATAGAAAGTCGATCTATGGTGATACTGGCGAGTGGGAGGTTTTGAGGAGACGTATGAAGCATCTGAATAACGAAGACAAAGAAACAGATCAGAATGCCTCATCAGAACAACAGTAATGTGATCCTCTGTAGCACATGTACTCAAAGCCAATCCTCTCCCGTGGGCTGCTACAAAAAGGAAGCAGAGGTTCTATAGAGGAGGCAATAAGCGCAGCAGGGTTTTTTGTCTGAGGTACCTGGCGGAGCTGGGACATGGGTATTGAGTGAACAAAGTGTTCTCATACCTGAAAAAGAGACAATGCTGCTGCTGCCCCCCCCAGAGGATATGAGGATTATATATCAAATCTGCCCTACTTTTAGCCAGTCTCTCCAAACAAATACAGTATCTCAGCCATGTTTTGTATTGTGTCCATTGATTGTTGGAGGTGAATCATTGCATTGGCTTGTTTCGACAATATATATTTTCAGCACTTGTATTATACAAAAGGATATATATGATGGAAGGGTATAGTCTGATCTTTAAGTGAGGAAAAAGTGAATGTAGGTAAGGGGACACTTGGCCACACAGACTTCTATAAGGGTTGGCCTGCTTTTGGCCTGTCTCCTGTGGTATGCAGTGCTAGTGCGCCCCCTATTGACCTTTGGTTAGAGGAGGTGTGATAGTGTGGGGTGCTTTGCTGGTGACACTGTCAGTGATTTATTTAGAATCACTACCTTGTCACAACACAACTGATTGGCATACGCATTAAGAAGGAAAGAAATGCCACAAATTAACTTTTAACAAGGCACACCTGTTAATTGAAATGCATTCCAGGTGACTACCTCATGAAGCTGGTTGAGAGAATGCCAAGAGTGCAAAGCTGTCATCAAGACAAAGGGTGGCTACTTTGAAGAATCTAAAATCTAAAATATATTTTGGTTTAACACTTTTTTGGTTACTACATTATTCCATATGTGTTATTTCATAGTTTTGATGTCTTCACTATTATTCTACAATGTTGAAAATAGTAAAAATAAAGAAAACCCCTTGAATTAGTAGGTGGGTACAAACTTTTGACTGGTACTGTATATAATTTAGCTCTTGGCAACGCAGACGCTCCTCGTTGACGCGCGCGAGCAGTGTGGGTGCAATAATTGAATAACATAAATTCCTACATTTATTTTGCAACGCTCGCGTCGTAGTCAGGGTGTAGGCTACAGATGATATAAGTCATGAACTTCACATGATGGTTGAAGTGCAAAGTGATGAGCGTGATGCTCCCTTCCAATAAATATCGATGGTCTTACTCTGGTGACATGACCATCGACGCTTGGCTGACGTTTGACAAATAAAAATAATCTTGCTCTTTTATCCATAATAGTCTATATGTGATACATTGTAACTTTATAGCCTGCCTGCGCTCTAGCCAACAGCGCGATCGCACATGCAGATACTAGAGTGGGCACACACACTCGCTATATTGGGCAACCATTTTTTGGAGAAAACCATCAGTAGAGTTGAAAATGCGATGGAAACCCATTTAACTTGTATTTTTTATTCGGTGCATGGGAATTTAACTGCACATGGTATTTTTTAAGTGCCTTATGTCATCACGCACATCCTTTAATCTGCAACAAGTCAATTCGATGAAAAAACGTCACTGGGAAAATGCGCATTGGCTATTGATTTTGTGCGGATTTTAGAATATTCGCATGAAAATATGTCGCTAATTGGATGGAAACCTTGCTTGTGGAGAGGAAACGTCCAAAGTCCGCGACCATATATGTTATGGTAACACGTGGGCCAGCAGGGAGCACTTCCCTAGGCCAGCATTTATTTTTTAATAAATAGATCAGAAGAGATTGAACAACATGAATTGAGATATAAAGCAATGCATTAAGTGGTCTTGCATGTTATTACTTCCATTCACCTAATACAGAGGCATCTGAATCAGATTGAATTTCTTACTCAAATAGCCTACTGAACACACCCGACTAGAGTGGGCTACAGACCTCCAAGTCTACTGTTAGTAGTAGTAGTCTAATGCCACCTTTGTTTCAAAGTAACCTTGAAAACAGCAACTGTAGAATAAAAGTTACAATGTATTATGTTGAAATGTATGAGGTATATTGAAATGTAATTGGTCATGGATGCAGTAGCTAGGTTTCCATCCAATTTGAAACGGAATTTCATGCGAATATTCTAAAATCGGCATAAAACAATATCCGCATTTCCCCACCAGAGATGTTTCCATCAAACTGATTTTGTGGATAAAATGCTGTGCGTGATGACATAGTGCACACAAAAATAACATTTGCTGTTAAATTCCCCTGTACCGAATGGAAAATGCAAGTTAAAAGGTGCCCATTGCATTTTCAACTCTATTGATGGTTTTGTCACAAAAACTGTTGCATTATGTAGCAAATGTGTCCACTCTGGTCTTGGCACGTGCGCACTACCCAACAGCTCGCAGACTACCTCCATTATGATAATATTATGGATAAGAGCAATATTAGGCCTATTTGTATTTTGTCAAACGGCTGCCAAGCATCGACAATTATGTCACCAGAATAAGACACTCGATATTATCATAACTAATTTCATCTGTAGCATAATAATCTGCATGCTTTCACGAGTCGTAGAGGGAGGACCACACAACATATCATCGCGTGACTCAAAGTTTACTGATGGTTATTATCTTTGCACATAAAGGCGTTTCGACCGCCATTTGTCGCATAATGAATTTTACCGACACGAAAATATCGCACCATGTCGAACGAACAAATTGTCTGTCGACATTTCTAAAAGTGTCCCGGTTACTTAACGTTTCCATCATCCCAGTCGTTACTTTTAATGTGTCAGGTAATTCATCCGCATGAAAACGTATGACGGAAACATGGTTAGTGTAAAAATTAGGCGTGGTTTAGCTTCAAAATCTCTATAACGCCATTGGCCAATGTATTTTGGGGGGGAGGGGGAGATAAATAAGGAGGGAGGATTTTTTTTTACTATAGCAAGGTCTTTGCTAAAAATCTACTTGAAAACAATATATAGCATTCTCCTGTTAGGTTTCTAAAGTCTAAACCTCTTTGAACGGTGAATCTGAATACACTTAAGGTAAGTTTGTTTAGTCTACTATGTGCCAGATGACTCCACGTATGACAACTTTTGCGTGTTAACTTTGGGGCACATAAATATATATGCACGGAAACGTAGACGAAATACATGAATATGTAGACTACTAACATTTTTTTTTTGTATTGTCTTTCGAATGTTGTAGTCTACTGCCCTGGGCCCGTTTTCCGATAGCGATGGAACTTAAGAGTGTTTTAATAGTCCATGAGCCAGGGGGATCGGTCGACGATGTCTCATAATTATTTTTTTGAAGGTTTATGTCCCTAAAGTTGGGAGATGTGTGATAGCAGTGCAGAAATGAGAACTTTCTCTGTGTTATCACTCTTTCTTTAATCCCCCCATCCCATATATTTTCCCCTATGTCAAACAATGTCAGTATACAAGATATTGCTCAATTATACCCTTTAATCAGGTGTCATTGGAAAACTTACATTCAAAGCTATCCATCAGACACATTTTCAGAATGTTCAGGTAAACAGAACTTTGACTTCTAGGGTACATATCAGAATTACCTGTATAAATGGCTTTAAAAAGAAAACCCTGATATGTTTTAAGCGTTGTTTGACAAGTTCTGAAATGTTGTGTATTCTAAATCACTATGAACATTTTCAGATATTTTTGGGCATACTACAATTATATTTCATACAGGTATGGTAATGCGAAATTCTCCAATAAGACCCCATAGAGTTGTTTGGGTGAATTCTGTGAAAGCCCTGCATCTACAAATATTTCTAAAAACCAGTTCTAGCAGTGTGTGCGCAATTTGGTGCCTTTTTACCAAATGTACAATCCCAAAACATAGCTGCCCCATTACATGGCATTCTATGCCTAAGCTTCCAACATTCTAATGTCCATCATCCATTTTGTATGATATGTTACGAATTACAATTTGTATGATATATTACGAATTCCACTAGCGTTAGCTAGCTGTTCCCATAGACTTCCAGTCATTGAGCCAAAAAAAGTCAGCCTCAGGAGAAATATATACAGTGCCTTCAGAAAGTATTCATACATACCCCTTGACTTATTCCACATTTGTCTATGTCGTAGCCTGAATTCAAAATGTATTATATTGTAAAAAGTTTCTCACCCATCTACATACAATACCCCATAATGACAAAGTGAAAACATGTTTTTAGAAATTGTTGCAAATTTATTGAAAATGGAATGCAGAAATATATCATTTACATAAATTCACACCCCTGAGTTAATGCCTTGTAGAAGCACCTTTGGCAGCGCTTACAGCTGTGAGTCTGTTTTGTGTAAGTCTCTAAGACTTATTATTCTTTTCAAAATTCTACAAGCTCTGTCAAATTGGTTGTTGATCATTGCTAGACAACCATTTTCAGGTCTTGCCATAGACTTAAGTAGATTTAAAGCTGCAACATGTAGTGGCTTCGGAAAGTATTCAGACCCCTTTACCTTTTCCACATTGTTAAGTTACAGCCTTATTCTAAAATGGATTAAATCGTTTTCCCCCTCATTCATCTACACACAATACCCCATAATGACAAAGCAAAAACATGTTTAGAAATCTTAGCAAAAATAAATATACTGAAATATGACATTTACATAAGTATTCAGACCCTTTACTCAGTACTTTATTGAAGCACCTTTGACAGCGATTACAGCCTTGAGTCTTCTTGAGTATGACACTACAAGTTTGGCACACCTGTATTTGGTGATTTTCTCCCATTGTTCTCTGCAGATCCCCTCAAGAGCTGTCAGGTTGGATGGGGAGTGTTGCTGCACAGCTATTTTCAGGTCTCTCCAGAGATGTTCGATCGGGTTCAAGTCCGGGCTCTGGCTGGGGCACTCAAGGACATTCAGAGACTTGTCCCAAAGCCACTCCTGCATTGTCTTGGCTGTGTGCTTAGGTTCGTTGTCTTGTTGGAAGGTGAACCTTCGCCCCAGTCTGAGGTCCTGAGCTCTCTGGGGCAGGTTTTCATCAAGGATCTCTGTACTTTGCTTCGTTCATCTTTGCCTTGATCCTGACTAGTCTCCCAGTCCCTGTCACTGAAAAGCATCCCCACAGCATGATGCGGCCACCATCATGCTTCACCGTACACTCTAAAAAGAAAAGGTCCCTGGAGTATCATTTAAGGGTTCTTCAAATTGAATATGTGGGGGAAACCCTATAAGTTCTTTGAATAACCATTTAATAGATCCTTGAAGAACCTTTTGGTGTTCATTTTTGAACTACCCCCCTCCCCTATTATTAATAATAATCATAACAAATACACAATATTTTAGTTCAGTGTTTTATTATGATTTTAGTGGCAAAGCAGAATAAAAAAGTCTTAAATGAGGTAAACTCCCAGCAGAGCCCCAGGTCCAATGGATATATCTTCTGGCGGGTTGATATTCTCCTTATCCATAGCCAGAATGATTTTGCAGTGTATGGTGAGCGAACAGGTTTCCTGTTATATTCAGAGGTGTAGAGAGTGTGAGTCTGAATCTAAAAATAGTAAATACATATGATTAACAAAACATGCCCACAACAGAATTAATACCTTGGTTTTTGTGTTGAATGTTTTGATAATGGTTTTCATACACATACCTTGTCCATAACGTAGAGGCCTATGGGATATTCATTGAAGAGGTAAGGGAGGATGGTACATGTGATCTGCGTAACATACCAATACCAATTGACATACCTGTGTATGTCTCCTCGTCTGTATACCTACAGACACAAAAGTGAGTAGTTCAGTCATCTGCACCCAATACAGCTATCCTTCAACATATTCTCATAGCCTACATATTGTTACCTCTTTGTTGATTTGATATCCATTGAATTGTGTCCATTTTCTGTTTTAGAAAGATTGGCAGAATTATGAAAAGCGATGGTATCATCATAAAACAATATAAATTTAGATCGTACAAGGGACAAACCTTACCTGAAATTGAGGAGATCTTTACATTTTTCATTAAGTGCTTGCACCTTCTGTCCTTTCAAATCCAAATGTTTCAGTTGGGCAGTTCAGTTCCTGCTAGAACCCCCACAAACTAATGAAGTTCCTCGATGAACCCCACCTCCTATGGAGGGGCCATTTTAATGCCAAGAACCCTAAGGTTATTCGAAGAACTTTGAGGATCTTAGAAGAACCCTTGTTGAATCCCAATTTTTTTGAGTATCGGGATGGTGCCAGGTTTCCTCCAGAGGCGACGTATGGCATTCAGGCCAAAGAGTTAAATCTTGTTTCTCACTGTTTGAGAGTCTTTAGGTGCCTTTTGGCAAACTCCAAGCGGGCTGTCATGTGCCTTTTACTGAGGAGTGACTTCCGTCTGGTCACTCTAACATAAAGGTCTGATTGGTGTAGTGCTGCAAAGATGGTTGTCCTTCTAGAAGGTTCTCCCATCTTCACAGAGTAACTCCAGAGCTCTGTCAAAGTGACCATCGGGTTCTTGGTTACCTCCCTGACAAAGACCCTTTCCCCCCCGATTGCTCAGTTTGGCCATGTGGCCAGCTCTAGGAAGAGTCTTGGTAGATCCAAATTTCTGCCATTTAGAATGATGGAGGCCACTGAATTATTGGGGACCTTCAATACGGCAGACATTTTTTTGTACCCTTCCCCAGATCTGTGCCTCGACACAATCCTGTCTCGGAGCTCTACGGACAATTCCTTCAACCTCATGGCTTGGTTTTGGCTCTGACATGCACTGTCAGCTGTAGGACCTTAAATAGACCGGTGTGTGCCTTTCCAAATCATGTCCAATAATTTGAATTTACCACAGGTGGACTCCAATCAAGTTGTAGAAACATCTCAAGGATGATCAATGGAAACAGGATGCACCTGAGCTCAATTTTGAGTCTCATAGCAAAGGGTCTGAATACTTACAGTACCAGTCAAAAGTTTGGATACACCTACTCATTCCAGGATTTTTCTTTATTTTTACATTGTAGAATAATAGCGAACAAATCAAAATATATTTGAGATTATTCAAAGTAGCCACCTTTTGCCTTTGACAGCTTTGCACACTCTTGGCATTCCCTCAACCAGCTTCACCTGGAATGCTTTTCCAACAGTCATGCAGGAGTTCCCACACATGCTGAGCAATTGTTGGCTGCTTTTCCTTCACTCTGCAGTCCAACTCATCCCAAACCTTCTCAATTGGGTTGTGTTCGGGGGATTGTGGAGGGCAGGTCATCTGATGCAGCACTCCATCACTCTCCTTCTTGGTCAAATAGCCCTTACACAGCCTGGAGGTGTGTTTGGTCATTGTCCTGTTGAAAAACAAATGGTAGTCCCACTAAGCGCAAACCAGATGGGATGGTGTTACGCTGCAGAATGCTGTGGTTGCCATGCTGGTTAAGTGTGCCTTGAATTCTAAATAAATCACCGACAGTGTCACCAGCAAAGCATCCCCACACCTCCTCCTCCATGCTACACATGCAGAGATCATCTGTTCACCTGCTCTGCGTCTCACAAAAACACTGCGATTTGAACCAAAAATCTCAAATCTGGACTCATCAGACCAAAGGACAGATTTCCACCTGTCTAATGTTAATTGCTCGTGTTTCTTGGCCTGAGCAAGTCTCTTCTTATTATTGGTGTCCTTTAGTGGTGGTTTCTTTGCAGCAAATCGACCATGAAGGCCTGATTCACGCAGTCTCCTCTGAACAGTTGATGTTGAGATGTATCTGTTACTTGAACTCTGTGAAGCATTTATTTGGGCTGCAATTTCTGAGGCTAACTCTAATGTAACTCTAATGAACTTATCCTCTGCAGCAGAGGTAACCCTGCATCTTTCTTTCCAGTGGCGGTCCTAATGAGAGCCAGTTTCATCATAACGCTTGATGGTTTTGCTACTGCACGTGAAGAAACTTTCAAAGTTCTTGAAATATTCTGTATTGACTGACCTTCATGTCTTAAAGTAATGAGGGATTGTAATTTCTCTTTGCTTATTTGAGCTGTTCTTGTCATAATATGGACTTGTTATTTTACCAAATAGGGCTATCTTCTGTATACCACGCCTACCTTGTCACAACACAAGTGATTAGCTTAAACACATTAAGAAGGAAAGAAATTCCACAAATTAACTTTCAACAAGGCACACCTGTTAATTGAAATGCATTCCAGGTGACTACCTGATGAAGCTGGTTGAGAGAATGCCAAGAGGTTGCAAAGCTGTCATCAAGGCAAAGGTTGGCTACTTTGAGGAATCTCAAATCTCACTTTTTTGGTTACTACGTGATTCCATATGTGTTATTTCATATTATTGTACAATATAGTAAAAATAAAGAAAAACCCTTGAATGAGTAGATGTGTCCAAACATGTGACCGGTATTGTGTGTGTGTGTGTGTGTATATATATATATATATATATATATATATATATATATATATAATAAGGCTATAACTTAATAAAATGTGGAAAAGGCGAAGGGGTCTGAATACTTTCTGAATTTACTGTGTGTGTGTATTTATACACACACACACACACAGTGCATTCAGAAATAATTCATACCCCTTCCCCTTTTCCACATTTTATTACGTTATAGCCTTATTCTGAAATGTATTACATTATACATTTTTCATCAATCTACACACAATACCACATAATGACAAAGCGAAAACATTTTTTTAAATGTTTGAAAATGTATTAAAAATGAAAAACTAAAAAGTATTCAGACCCTTTGCTATGAGACTCGAAATTGAGCTCTAAGAACACAGTGGCCTCCATCATTCTTAAATGGAAGAAATTTGGAACCACCAAGACTCTTCCTAAAGCTGGCCGCCCGGCCAAACTGAGCAATCGGGGGAGAAGGGTCTTAGTCAGGGAGGTGACGGAGAATCCGATGGTCACTCTGACAGTGCACCAGAGTTCCTCTGTGGAGATTCCTTTATGGTAGAGTGGCCAGACGGAAGCCACTCCTCAGTAAAAGGCACATGACAGCCCACTTGGAGTTTGCCAAAAGGCACCTAAAGACTCTCAGACCATCAGCAACAATATTCTCTGGTCTGATGAAACCAAGATTGAACTCTGGCCTGGATGCCAAGCGTCACGTCTGGAGGAAACCTGGCACCATCACTACGGTGAAGGATGGTGGTGGCAGCATCATGCTGTGGGGATGTTTTTCGGCGGCAGAGACTGGGAGACTAGTCAGGATCGAGGCAAAGATGAGAGTAGTACAGAGAGATCCTTGATGAAAACCTGATCCGGAGCGCTCAGGACCTCAATGGAGCGAAGGTTCACCTTCTATCATGACAACGACCCGAAGCACACAGCCAAGACAACGCAGGAGTGGCTTCGGGACAAGTCTCTGAATGTCCTTGAGTGGCCCAGACAGAGCCCGGACTTGAACCCGATCGAACATCTCTGGAGAGACGTGAAAATAGTGCAAATAGCTGTGCAGCAACGCTCCCCATCCAACCTGACAGCGCTTGAGATGATCTGCAGAGAAGAATGGGAGAAACTCCCCAAATGCAGGTGTGCCAAACTTGTAGCGTCATACCCAAGAAGACTTGAGGCTGTAATCGCTGCCAAAGGTGCTTCAACACTTTACTGAGTAAAGAGTCTGAATATTTATGTAAATGTATTATCAGTTTTTTATTTTAAATACATTTGCAAAAATGTATAAAAACCTGTTTTTTGTTCGTCATTATGGGGTATTGTGTGTAAATTGATGAGGGGGAAAAAACTATTTAATACATTTTAGAATAAGGCTGTAATGTTACAAAATGTGGAAAAGTCAAATGTCTGAATACTTTCTGAAGGCACTGTATATATATTTTTTTGCAGCACTGCTAAATGAATATAGGGGAAACACTGAATACTAACACTAACAAAAAATAGCATACTACCAAGTGGACCAACCAGCAAAATGTAAACAAGGGAGCAAATGTATCCCGTAATAGGTCCTAAGAATATGATAAAGGTTAAAACCGTTGTACTAATCTCTAAGGTAAGTCATATTCTTCAAAATCAAGGGGTTTATTTCATTAGGTTGAAATACTGTGTTAGTCTCACCTCTTGGTGTTTTAGAAAAATAAAGTCTGAATAATAGGACAGGATATTTGGCAATAAATAGGTGAATAAGAACTTCGGTGAGATTTTCTTCATTCATCATCATTTGGGTGAGTCTCTTTTTACTCATCTCATTTAAAGTGTGTTAGCTCTCTTACCTTCTGTCCACTTCCTGACTCCAGCATGGTGAGCTTGTTGCAGCATGTTCATGATGTTATTGTATTTCAAAGCCTCAAAAGTGAAACCACATTTTCTATCAGGTCCTGACATATTGCTGGCTGGCTCTGAGATCACCTATTCTAGCGCTTTTCTCCGCTGTGCTTCTCTTTTTTCCCATCCATCCAGAAATGTCATTAACTTTCTCTGGGCCTGGGGCAGAATCCCCGTCTCTCATCAGTCTTGAAAGTAGGTAAAAGAGGCTAAAACCACGGTTGAGAATGAGAAGCCTTCCAATTGGCCAAACTAACATCGAGGCTGAATTGCAGGCAGGCAGCTCTACTGCGAAGACCTCTGTGAATGTTGTCCTGTTACACACGCTGCCTGGTCTGCAGTCTCCTCCTGGGTTGTGATTACTTTGAACCCTCCACAGGATATTGGCCCTAATCTTACTGTATGTTGTTACTGCATTAGATTACTGAGAGCACATTCAAATATGAACTGGAACGCTTTAGTCCACCATAACATTGGATTTAGTGTGCTTTTCAATAGGCTTGGGCGGTATACCGTATACCGGGGTATTTGGAAAAAGCCACAGGATGGTTTTTCAATATCATCAATACATCAACTATTTATTTGAAGTTTTTCAATACATTTGAATATTTGTAGCTACTTTTAAATGAATACCTGCAGTCAACTTGTGCAATACGTTAGGAGATCAAGCAGATTGCATTCTTCATTTCACCTGACATATTCTTTGACATTATGAAGTTTACCGTAGTTCCCCAGAACAGTTGAGCCAGTCAGGTGTTTTGTTTGTTTGTAAACAGAACAACTGGGAGAAAGCAGGAGCTGGTGAGTCCATAGCGTTCTATATCTATCATTCTATATCTATCGGTGAGTCTCTGTGAGGCGCACATGAGGTGATGAAGTTACACTTGTATGCAATTCACTACTAAATGTTTACCATCAGATATATTACAATGGCTTTCTGCAAGAAGTCAAAGTACTCTGGATGAGTTAGCTGTACAGTTGCCATTTTTTCCCCTGTGCTTCCTACTAGCGTTTTTTTTCTCCTCCCTTTTTCTCCCTTCTGCTCTGAGTACACACTGCTGTTCCTTCAAAAAAGCATGCATCACAACTTTGTTCATTTGCACAATTTATCGTAAATGTCCACACTCACCGAAAATGACATGCAGTAGCCACTAGCTATGCGTGAATAACTTTATGAGCTGGATTTGCCTGTCTTTGCGATTAGTTATGTTAGTTTTCGCACGTTAACATTTAGCTAACAGCGTCTGTGATTTCGCTATTAGTTTGTTCTAATCTTGTTAGCATTCTGGTAAATAGAGGATTTATGGGCTTTTCATGCGTTTTTAGCGTCCCCTTTGTGTGGTATGCCAGCAATGACAATATGAAAATCTGGATACCCCTGAAGCCTACTTACCAAACGTACAGTTGAAGTCGGAAGTTTACATACACTTAGGTTGGAGTCATTAAAACTCATTTTTCAACCACTCCACAAATTTCTTGTTAACAAACTATAGTTTTGGCAAGTCCATTAAGACATCTGCTTTGTGCATGACACAAGTAATTTTTCCAACAATTGTTTACAGACAGATTATTTCACTTATAATTCACTGTATCACAATTCCAGTGGGTCAGAAGTTTACATACACTAAATTGACTGTGCCTTTAAACAGCTTGGGAAATTCCAGAAAATTCCATCATGGCTTTAGAAGCTTCTGATAGGCTAATTGACATAATTTGAGTCAATTGGAGGTGTACCTGTGGATGTATTTCAAGGCCTTCCTTCAAACTCAGTGCCTCTTTGCTTGACATCATGGGAAAATCAAAAGAAATCAGCCAAGACCTCTGAAAAAACAGTCGGGTTCATCCTTGGGAACAATTTCCAAATGCCTGAAGGTACCACGTTCATCTGTACAAACAATAGTACCCAAGTATAAACATCATGGGACCACGCAACCGTCATACCGCTCAGGAAGGAGACGCGTTCTGTCTCCTAGAGATGAACGTACTTTGGTGCGAGAAGTGCAAATCAATCCCAGAACAACAGCAAAGGACCGTGTGAAGACGCTGGAGGAAACAAGTACAAAAGTATCTATATCCACAGTAAACCGAGTCCTATATCAACATAACCTGAAAGGCCACTCAGCAAGGAAGAAGCCACTGCTCCAAAACCGCCATAAAAAAGCCAGACTACAGTTTGCAACTGCACATGGGGACAAAGATTGTACTTTTTGGAGAAATGTCCTCTGGTCTGATGAAACAAAAATAGAACTGTACAGCCATAATGACCATTATGTTTGGAGGAAAAAGGGGGAGGCTTGCCAGCTGAAGAACACCATCCCAACCGTGAAGCACGGGGGGTGGCAGCATCATGTTGTGGGGGTGCTTTGTTGCAGGAGGGACTGGTGCACTTCACAAAATAGATGGCTCCATGAGGATGGAAAATGATGTAGATATATTGAAGCAACATCTCAAGACATCAGTCAGGAAGTTAACGCTTGGTCGCAAATGGGTCTTCCAAATGGACAATGACCCCAAACATACTTCCAAAGTTGTGGCAAAATGGCTTAAGGACAATAAAGTCAAGGTATTGGAATGGCCATCACAAAGCCCTGACCTCAATCCAAAATTTGTGGGCAGAACTGAAAAAGCATGTGCGAGCAAGGAGGCCTACAAACCTGACTCCGTTACACCAGCTCTGTCAGGAGGAATGGGCCAAAATTCACCCAACTTATTGTGGAAAGCTTGTGGAAGGCTACCTGAAACGTTTGACCCAAGTTAAACAATTTAAAGTCAATGCTACCAAATACTAATTGAGTGTATGTAAACTTCTGACCCACTGGGAATGTGATGAAAGAAACAAAAGCTGAAATAAATAATTCTCTCCACTATTATTCTGACATTTCACATTCTTAAAATAAAGTGGTGATCCTAACTGACTAACGACTTTCCTCTTCTTCTGATGAGGAGTAAGAGATATCAGACCAATGTGCAGCGTGGTAAGTGTCCATTTTATTATATAAAACTGAACAATACAAAAATAACACCGTGAATGAACAAACGAAAACCGAAACAGTCCCGTATGGTACAGACACAGGAAACAACCACCCACAAAGGAAAACAGGCTACCTAAATATGGCTCCCAATCAGAGACAACGACTGACACCTGCCTCTGATTGAGAACCATACTAGGCCAAACACATAGAAATAGAACAACAGAACAAAACATAGAAAAACAACATAGAAATCCCACCCCAACTCACACTCTGACCAAACTAAAATAAAGACATAAAAAAGGAACTAAGGTCAGAACGTGACACTGACCTAGGACAGGGAATTTTTACTAGGAATAAATGTCAGGAATTGTGAAAAACTGAGTTTAAATGTATTTGGCTAAGGTGAATTTAAACTTCCAACTTCAACTGTATATGCCTATAGGTGTAGTTGGCTTGATATTTGAAACTTTGACTCTTTTAACATATTTTTATTGGATTTACTTTCCAGTTCTATAGTTAACAAATGCAATAAATATGTCACTTCACAAAACAAAAGCAGTTCATACATTCTCATAAATAGTGTTACCTTCCTAGAATATGGGAAGGATGGGAAGAAGGTGTGCATTTCCTAAGATTGACATAAATGCTCAAGTACAAACACATACAGTTCCAGTCAAAGTTTGGACACACCTACTCATTCAAGGATTTTTCTTTATTTTTACTATTTTCTACATTGTAGAACAATAGTGAATACATCAAAACTATGAAATAACACATATGGAATCACGTAGTAACCAAAAAAGTGTTAAACAAATCAAAATGTATTTTATATTTGAGATTCTTCAAGGTAACCACCCTTTGCCTTGATGACAGCTTTGCACACTCTTGGCATTCTCTTAACCAGCTTCATTAGGTAGTCACCTGGAATGCATTTCAATTAACAGGTGTGCCTTCTTAAAAGTTCATTTGTGGAATTTCTTTCCTTAATGTGTTTAAGCCAGTCAGTTGTGTTGTGACAAGGTAGGGGTGGTATACAGAAGATAGCCCTATTTGGTAAAATACCAAGTCCATATTATGGCAAGAACAGCTCAAATAAGCAAAGAGAAACGACAGTCCATCATTACTTTAAGACATGAATCTCAGTCAATACGGAACATTTCAAGAACTTTGAAGGCTTCTTCACGTGCAGACGCAAAAACCATCAAGCGCTATGATGAAACTGGCTCTCATGAGGACTGCCACAGGAATGGAAGACCCAGAGTTACCTCTCCTGCAGAGGATAAGTTCATTAGAGTTACCAGCCTCAGAAATTGCAGCCCAAATAAATGCTTCACAGAGTTCAAGTAACAGACACATCTCAACATCAACTGTTCAGAGGAGACTGCGTGAATAAGGCCTTCATGGTTGAATTGCTGCAAAGAAACCACTACTAAATGACACCAATAAAAATAAGAGACTTGCTTGTGTCAAGAAACATGAGCAATGGACATTAGACCAGTGGAAATTTGTGCTTTGGTCTGGAGTCCAAATTTGAGATTTTTGGTTCCATGGTCTCCGCATGTGTATTTCCAACCGTAAAGCATGGAGGAGTAGGTGTTATGGTGTGGGGGTGATTTGCTGGTGACACTGTCAGTGATTTATTTAGAATTCAAGGCACACTTAACCAACATGGCTACCACAGCATTCTGCAGCGATACACAATCCCATCTGGTTTGCGCTTAGTGGGACTATCATTTGTGTCTTCCGCATTTAACCCAACCCCTCTGAATAAGAGAGGTGCGTGGGGCTGCCTTAATCGACATCCACGTCTTCGGCGCCCAGGGAACAGTTAACTGCCTTGCTTAGGGGTAGAACAACAGATTTTTACCTTTGCTATTATTCTAATGAGCTCCTCCCCCAAACGGACAAATTTGGTTGACCGGACCAAATCTCTACCAATCATAGACGTCTTATGTTTCACGTTTAGTATATTCGCTAGCTAGCAAAACATACTGTAGCTAGCAAGCTAAGGACACTGCACTGACTTGGCAGCTGTTTCATGGAAACTAGCTAATCCATTGTGATTGAATTATGTCAATACTAGCTACAGTTGTTCACTAGCTTGGAGGAAGTGTTTAGTGTTGTGTGCATTGCGTTTGTACACCTAGCTAGCTACCATCCCATAGCCTACATTGCATATGAAGTGTGACTGGCTCATCCATGGATGTACAGAGAAAATGCCCGATTTGTTTCCACTTTTTTTTGTTTGCTCCCCCAGATAGGGGTTTGTGCATTCTGATTGGCTCATAGTCAAGTTGTTGGCCAGTGACAAGCATCGCAATTCTACAAGAAGAATCATCACTACCAGGGTCAGCACGCAGCAAGTACCGCTTTTGTTCTAGCAAGAGAAAGAACAGCCTCCCACTGTGATAAGTACCTACTGCAGTGAGATTCTCTGTGTGTTTCATGCTTTACAGAGGGTCAAGGATCATACCCCCAAGGCATGCTAATCTCCCATGTTATTGGTAATGGTGAGACATTAGCATGTCTTGAGGGTGTGATCTTTGACCCTCTGTAACTTTCTCACTCATCATTATTCACGATTAATTCAGGATTATCTGTATTCATAGTAGCATCCACATTTAATGTTGAGGTGTTTAGAAACATTATATTCTTATCATAAAAGTGACTACAAAATGGCAATACATTATTTACCATTAATTTCTATTGGGCAAAAAATAATCTGAAACATAACGTAGAGTCACAAGCTTAATATAGTCATTTTGTGCTAGGAATATGGGACCAAATACTAAACTTTTGACTACTTTATTTATACACTTTTTTAGGGGTGTTAATATTTTTGACCACTAACTTTTTGAGAGAGAATTTTTTTTTTCTCTGAGCAAATATTAGTATAAAATAATATAATTTTCCAAGTTTTTTGAGCATACAATATAGAATTATGTATTTTATACAGTCATTGCCCACTGGGCAAATTACGTTGAACCAACGTGGAATAGACGTTGAATTGCTCATCTTTATCAAGGTTGTCAATAATTTCTTAATAATTTTGGGCTTGAAGTGACAAATCCGAACTGCCCACTTTTGCAAATCCGTGTGAATGTGGTGTCTTTTCCTATGATGTGACACACAAATTATTTTCATCCTACATTTCGTTTCAGGGCTGGGTTTTATTTTAATGTTACCACCCACCAGCATGTCATTGTTTATAAATCCAAAAACGCTGCACAGTTATTCCTCTTTGTGACTGCGATGAGCCAAACAGCCTTGTGTCCACTTGGCTGCCTGAGCCACGGAGCAAATTAAAATAGTGTGTGCAAATTTATTTTTGCACCTCCACTTTTTTTTTTACCAGAACATTATCATAATCCATTGGATCATTTGTAGATGTTCACTTATTTAGCTAGTCAGTATAAAATAATCTCCCCTAAATCAATGTTTATGACAAATCCAGCTCCAGACCCAGCCATAGAGCCAGCTGGCTAATCTTTTGAATACAGTGTAGTTAAAAAAAGCAACAGATAACATTAGCTAGATAATGTTAAGGTTAGAAAGATGGATAGGTAGCTAGATAGATAAGGTTAGAATGCTAGCTACACGGACAGCTGTCAGTTCCCTATTTGTTGGTGTTTATCAACTCCACATGGAAATTCACACACACAATTTGTATAAGTAGCCTTTGTCATTCTTCAGATGTGGAACTTAAACGTGCATTCTTCTCAAGGACAGAAAATCACATCAAAATAGTGGCGGTAACTTCCTGTGGGGGGTGTTCAAGACTTTTTCTAGTAGATGTTTTTTAAGACCCTTTTCTAACTGTGACCAGAAATCAAAGCCTTTGCTTTTTCCACATTTTTAGGATGGAAAATGGTTGAAAAACATATCTATGCCTTAATTTCCCCAAAATATAGACTCTTATATTTCATTTGACACCATTTGATATGCTCCTATGAACTTCACATGTTGGTGCTCATGGCTCCTTTTACATGGAAATGACCTTCACCATTACGTATGATACATATGTCCAGCTGATGCAGCTTCTGGCTACTGTACCTGTGTCAGTGGGTCAGTGTTGCTATGGTGCTGCACATGGAGAATAAGGCCTTGCCCTCACCCAACATCTCCAGTTTCCCTCTAATGGAACAGAGATGGGTAGATCGAGGGTGATTGAGAGATGGAGAGTGGAACAAGTGAAATGAGAGAGGGGGAGCTTACTTTACCTGTGCGAGGTCTTTGTTCCCTTGTAGAGTATTTGTGTGGGGTATTTGTGTCACTGTGTCTCTTGCCCTCTGGCACTCACACAGCAGTGGCTTCATGACTTCCTTTTGAATTTGTTTGCATCTGGTTTAGATTTATTTAAGCAACTGAATTGTATTTCTCCCAGATGGTTGGTTGGGATCCCCCCACCATGCTCTACAGCGCTCTTTTACCCCACATGGTTTTAATGTGGATCACATAAGGACTTCTCTGCTTGCTATGCACCCAAATGGACACCAGTGTTTCTCTGCTAAGTGCGCAGGACAAGCAGCAAGCTCTTCATGTCCGCCACAGGTATGTGTGTTCTCTCCTCTCGTTTTGGGCATGTAACTATGCTGCCCTTTTTGGAATGTTGAAGACTTGCTGCTGAGTGCTTATCAATTAAAGGGATCTGCAAGCAGAAATATTATAACAAATTATACCATAGTCTAATTCAAGAAAAAACTATTTTCCCAGGGCAGTAGGGAAGGAGTATACTAAAAATCATATCTGGCGTATTATCGAAAATGTATTGTGTTTATTTGTTCAGTGTA
Organism: Salvelinus namaycush; assembly: GCF_016432855.1. Classification (NCBI taxonomy): domain Eukaryota; kingdom Metazoa; phylum Chordata; class Actinopteri; order Salmoniformes; family Salmonidae; genus Salvelinus; species Salvelinus namaycush. The sequence goes on from NC_052316.1 coordinate 35,939,339, forward strand.
TTTTGGTTAATTCAGTGTTCAGTCTGTGTTCCCTGTGGTGACAATGACGGGGGTGTTCTCAGTCTCAGTAAACCTACCTCCCAGTGGGAGGCCAGTGATATGGAGTTGAGAGGCCTGTTGGAGTAGGCAAAAGAGGCCTGTGTTGTAAGCAGTGTCTCGTTCCTGTCAATATTTAATAGCAGAATGAAACAATAATGAGAATCCTCAAGCGATTGACTTGCTTTCAAATGTCTATACAGTTTGGCTTCTGTCCTCCACAGTGCACACTGTGTGAACCCAACCACACATTGGTGGGAACTCTCCATTTTGGAGCGTGTTTCTGAACTGAAGAATATTTAAAAATGTATACTATTGTCATTTCACAGACTGGTTTTCCTGGAATATAGGCCTAGTCTGAGAACATCACTTACCCTGACAGTCGAATACGTTGACATGTGTTGACAAACAGCCTTTGAGGTTTTTGGTAGAAAGCCATAGGATTGAATCCAATCCAGGGAATTCTATGTTTAAACTCCCATATCATATAGATTGCATAGCAACGTCTCTCTTGCTTGTAAAAATAGCCCGCCTCATTTCATGGGAGTAAAGATCCAGGTCAACAGACAAATAATCTCATGTCATCGCCATGTCCTTGACCAAAACCTTAATTCAATATAGCCTAACTCAGAGGCTTGACCTAACCAGTGCCTGGTCAGTTGGGGTTGTGGAGCTTTGATGCTGATCTGTTCTTGTGAAAGCTAATTTGTGGACATAGTGGTTGACCATAGCATACACCCAAGCCAAGGGCACCTTGGGCCAGGACAGTCATTAATGAGTTAATGCACTAAATACACACAAGTGGATTTCTACAGATTGGCTTTATTTACCTGATTGAAGGATAAGGAGAGGGCTACAACAGTGCATTGTGGGGAATGGAGTTTTTACCCTGTTCAATATGCTGCTGTAGTATCTGACTTCATGATATCTGTGACTTAAGCCTTGTTCACACTGCAGGCCTTAATACTCAAATCAGTTTTGTTTTTCAAATATTTTTTGGACTAATGACTGTCCAAACAGCAAGTTACAAATGACTAAATCGGATTTATGTGTGTTCAGACAGCAGTCGTTTGCTGACAAGGCTATGCTGGTTGTCATAGTAATGGTGGGTGTGTGTGCAGTGGTGTAGACTGATTGGTGGTGCTTGTGCTTCCTATCATTCAGAAGTTATGTAGCAAGCTAAGGTGACAATGCCTGCTATGGACATTTCTCAGTTGCTTTGATGTTCACAATCATAGGGTAAGAACACTTTTAAAGCCTTAAAGAATAAGATAATCCAAATTTCAAAATGAGTCCTAGCTAGCTGTTTTGCTTTCTAGCACATTCACTCATTTGTTTGTAAACAATTAACAAGCTAATTAGCTACCACATGTTCTTTTCAAACTGTCAACAGAGTAGCTAGCAAGCAACAAGATATACCAACTAATAATCTAAAAAACACTTGAGGGCAAATAAATCCGATTTTGACCTTCAGACACATGGCCAGGAATCAGATTTGTATCTGACTTCAAACCACCTTGAAATGTGACTTGAAATATCCGATTCCATGTGCTTTTTGTCTGTTCAGAATGCAGGAAAAAGAACAGATTTGAATTGGATACGCAAATAAATAGGATTTGAGTCACTTCAAAGTGCCAATGTGAACACGGCTAAAGAGTCCGACCTCACTGAATCTCATGTACGGGTTCACTGCATCTCATCTCGTCTCTTTTTATTAAGATCTGTTTCAAGACAATAACATCTTTCAATAAGTGTCCAGTATTATGGCTAACTGCTTTATTGTGACACCAGTAAAAAGGAGTGAGTTTGACAGAGTGCATTAGTCGTCCCCGGAGCCACTTAGTAGCCCCTGTAATTACCTCTGAACATGCTGGCTAATGAGATGTGACACACACCAGCCGGTGGCCCAGATGAGGAGGGAGACTGAACCAGAAATGCAGCCGTCGGCTTAGCCCAGCTTACTGTAGTCACTACAATTCCTGAACCCATTCCTGTACGTGAAAACCTAACGTTACCCGGAGACTGAAGCCCTGACTGAACTGTCAACAAAAGATTTGACGCTCTGGACATCCAACTGGGAGGGGTCAGGATTCTCTGGACAGAAGGCAGTTGTAGCCCAAAGTTGTGCTGTTACGGCAGGTCAGAGAGACTGTTTTAGAGACTGTGTCGTTGGCGGAGAGTCTTACTAGGGAGAGGAGGTTTTTTGGCTGTGTCTGGGCTGGCTAACAGGTCACCGTCCTCGGTATGTGTCAGCACGCGAAACGACAGCAGCTGAGTTGTCTCACCCTGAAGGAGCAGGTCTCAATCATAGCCAGTGACAGAGTGATCGAGAAGCTTGAGATGTCCATCCTGTCAAGGGTCCGAGAGTGGGTGAGGATGAAAAGAGGCAGCAGGTACAGTACTGTATGTTGTTTACAGGTACAGTACTGTATGTTGTTTACAGGTACAGTACTGTATGTTGTTTTAAGGTACAGTACTGTATGTTGTTTTAAGGTACAGTACTGTATGTTGTTTACAGGTACAGTACTGTGTTGTTTACAGGTACAGTACTGTGTTGTTTACAGGTACAGTACTGTGTTGTTTACAGGTACAGTACTGTGTGTTGTTTTAAGGTACAGTACTGTGTGTTGTTTTAAGGTACAGTACTGTATGTTGTTTTAAGGTACAGTACTGTATGTTGTTTTAAGGTACAGTACTGTATGTTGTTTTAAGGTACAGTACTGTATGTTGTTTACAGGTACTGTATGTTGTTTTAAGGTACAGTACTGTATGTTGTTTACAGGTACAGTACTGTATGTTGTTTACAGGTAAAGTACTGTATGTTGTTTTAAGGTACAGTACTGTATGTTGTTTACAGGTACAGTACTGTATGTTGTTTACAGGTACAGTACTGTATGTTGTTTACAGCACTGTGGTCTATTGAAGACTGCTCTTGACTGGCCCAAAACTTAGGCATTATATTCTAATATAACTCTAATCACTGTAACGATTTGTCTTGAGATGGACATTGGTTTGTGGCTGTTCATGAAGTGCTATTTTTCAGTCAGCTAATGTTCACTAAAGTTTGAATCAGATGCTGGGAAGTGTTTGATTGGTATGAGGAGAGCAGGTGGTTATTGTATTTCAGGTATTGGATTGAGTTGACAATGTTCTTACCACTCCAGACCCCATGCATACAGCAGGCTGTATGTAATATGCTGTGCCATATAGAGGTGGGAGTCATGCTTGGACTAAGCCATGATGTAGGTTAATAATGATGTGATGTCATAATAATCCCATAGTTTCCACCACCTCAGCACTATATTCTCCTGGTAGATAATCTCGTCCCCAGGCTAATAGCCCAAGAGTCTGGTGAACGACATTACTATCCTGGAGAGAGCATATGGAATCACTTGTTATTGTTTTTCTGTCTTTATCTGTAGTGGCATGAAAGGAAGCCTGAAGCCTTTCCTTTTAAGAAAGCAACAGAACTTCCTGGAGGAGTAACCAACCACAGCTGTTTTAGAAGCCAGTGGTGGCAGGGTGTGGACTGTGGAGTTCTACAGTATAGATGCAGATCCTAACCACAAACACATATGGGTGTGCTGTGGAGCCGAACTGCATTGGTGGAGAGAAGTTTGGTTCTGTATACCAACATGACAAGGTATTTCTACAGTCCATGTCATTGGTCTGGTGTAGGGCTGTGATGGTCATGGAATTTCGGATGACAGTAATTGGACAGCCAAATGACCACTTCACCGTAATAACTGTTTGAATAGGCAAAAAATTTGTGTGACTACACATTTTCTCCTCTCATCTGCTACTAACTGCATGTGCTGCCATAGAAATTGAATATATAGAACAGGCATCCCCAGTCATGTCAATGATGGCATGATGGGTGGACTGCTGTAAAATGTGTAAAATATGTGCTATGATTTGTTGATTCAACTCAACTGACATTACAAACAATACATTCCATTGCATGAGCCACATCAGTAACATAATTTGAATGAACATTCTACATTAACATGGAAATTATTGCATCACAATACCAGACAGCCATTGCGAGTGTACCCATGAGTTTACCAGTCAAATTACCAGGGTTAGAGGTTCCAAGCCCTTTCTTTTGATTATACAGTATTTATGTGTGCTGCTGCATTGTGGGGTGCGTTTTCTAGGCAACCGAAGACCCAGTTGCTTGTTTCTGCATGGCGCAACAAAGCAAAGATGATTTAGTATGAAGATTTTTAGAAACTGCTTCTCCAACGGAAGTCCCCGATCACAGCTTTAGGCGATGTCATGGCGACGTTGGCTAGCTAAACTTGCGCGCAGAAATACGTCATTGGGACTAACAGTTGTGTCACGACGAACTGCGCATGTGCATGCCATCAAACGAAAGTCACTCCTTCGGTAAAGTTGTCTTTGGCTAAAAGAAAAACGTGTCAGTTTGTCATTTTCATAAAGTTGGAGTAATAACATGTTTAGCTACTTAAGACATTGGCTCGAATCTAGGTTGTGCCTTTAGAAATCGAGAAAATGAACAACTAGGGAATCATTTTTAGCTTATCTCATTGACTTCCCAAACCCTGGTCGAGTCTGCCAAGTTGATTTGCAGGAGTCCCCGGAAGTATCACGATGTTGGGCCTCTGGGTTTAGAAACTCTGAACAAATTTTCATAACATTTTTAAGAGTCCATGTTATGGCCGAAACTGACTCAATCGCATAAATTTCTGGCGGTCCCATCTTTAGTCAGCTGTTGTTGTTTTATTTACGGCTATGGCGGTTATTTTATTTTCATGATGGTCTTCATCCATACACGGTAATTGTGCCAGTTTGAGTGCCAGTCTGTTTGTGCTATCATGCCAACTCTTTAGGCGAGTTGACAACTGCTATCATTGTGTATGGACAGCTATCATTGTCAAGCCAAACATGGCATGACAATGATAGCAGTTGTCATGTGTGCAAACAGATCTGAATGGGGCAGTACTCTGACCGTAACTGATCCTTTTGCTTTTTTCTATCTTATGGTATGTGTATATTTGTTGTCAAGTGGTGGTTGTTGTTGTTGGCTTTTAATGTTGTTTTATCCTGAATTTCCTCTGATATTAGTTTATGTTCCTAGACAGTCTGATCATGCACACACACATAGAGACTATGGGCTATAATGTGTTCTTCTTCTCCTTCTAGGATGGAGACGTCTTGTCTGGAGTTGGCCTTGGAGGGGGAGAGGCAGTGTAAGGTGGGGAATTACCGTGCCGGGGTCTCCTTCTTTGAGTCGGCAATCCAGGTTGGCACAGAGGACCTTCAGATCCTCAGCGCCATCTACAGCCAGCTGGGCAACGCATACTTCCACCTGCAGGAGTACAGCAAGGCTCTAGAATACCACCGCCACGACCTCAACCTCACCAGGTACACAATACCGCCTCAACCTCACCAGGTACACAGCACCGCCTCAACCTCACCAGGTACACAGCACCGCCTCAACCTCACCAGGTACACAGCATCACCACGACCTCAACCTCACCAGGTACACAGCATCGCCACGACCTCAACCTCACCAGGTACACAGCATCGCCACGACCTCAACCTCACCAGGTACACAGCACCGCCACGACCTCAACCTCACCAGGTACACACACTTAGCAGGACCTCACACTGACCAGGTACACAGCACCACCATGACATCACAACACAGCTACAACCTCACTCTGACCAGGTGCACACTATTGCCATGACCTCACTCTGACCAGGTACACAGCACTGCCATGACCTCACTCTGACCAGGTGCACACCACTGCCATGACCTCACTCTGACCAGGTGCACACTACCGCCATGACCTCACTCTGACCAGGTGCACACTACCGCCATGACCTCACTCTGACCAGGTACACAGCACTAGAGGTCGACCGATTATGCTTTTTCAACGCCGATACCGATTATTGGAGGACCAAAAAAAGCCGATGCCGATCAATCGGCCGATTTTTTTTAATTTTTTTAATTTTTATTTTTTTACATTTGTAATAATGACAATTACAACAATACTGAATTAACACTTATTTTAACTTAATATATTACATCAATAAAATCAATTTAGCCTCAAATAAATAATGAAACATGTTCAATTTGGTTTAAATAATGCAAAAACAAAGTGTTGGAGAAGAAAGTAAAAGTGCAATATGTGCCATGTAAAAAAGCTAACGTTTAAGTTCCTTGCTCAGAACATGAGAACATATGAAAGCTGGTGGTTCCTTTTAACATGAGTCTTCAATATTCCCAGGTAAGAAGTTTTAGGTTGTAGTTATTATAGGAATTATAGGACTATTTCTCTCTATACCATTTGTATTTCATATACCTTTGACTAGTGGATGTTCTTATAGGCACTTTAGTATTGCCAGTGTAACAGTATAGCTTCCGTCCCTCTCCTCGCCCCTACCTGGGCTCGAACCAGAAACACATCGACAACAGCCACCCTCGAAGCATCGTTACCCATCGCTACACTCTGCAAGGGGAACAACTACTCCAAGTCTCAGAGCGAGTGACGTCACCGATTGAAACGCTATTAGCGCCCACCCCGCTAACTAGCTAGCCATTTCACATCGGTTACACTATGTACAATTCTGGCAAATTAATTACGGTCTTTGTTAGGAATAAATGGACTTCACACAGTTCGCAACGAGCCAGGCGGCCCAAACTGCTGCATATACCCCGACTGCTTGCACGGAACGCAAGAGAAGTGACACAATTTTCCTAATTATAAGAAATTCATGTTAGCAGGCAATATTAACTTAAGGCATTGATGTTTATGGTTAGGTGCAACGACAGTGCTAAATCATCACCCGTTTGGCGAAGTAGGCTGTGATTCGATGAGAAATTAACAGGCACCGCATCGATTATATGCAACGCAGGACACGCTAGATAAACTAGTAATATCATCAACCATGTGTAGTTAACTAGTGATTATGTGAAGATGTATTGTTTTTTATAAGTTTAATGGTAGCTAGCAACTTACCTTGGCTTCTTGCTGCCCTCGCGTAACAGGTAGTCAGCCTGCCACGCAGGCTCCTCGTGGAGTGCAATGTAAGGCAGGTGGTTAGAGCGTTGGACTAGTAACCGGAAGGTTGCAAAAACGAATCCCCGAGCTGACAAGGTAAAAATCTGTCTTTCTGCCCCTGAACAAGGCAGTTAACCCACCATTCCTAGGCCGTCATTGAAAATAAGAATGTGTTCTTAACTGACTTGCCTAGTTAAATAAAGGTGTAAAAAAATATTTTAAAAATCGGCCAAATCGGTGTCCAAAAATAACGATTTCCGATTGTTATGAAAACTTGAAATCGACCCTAATTAATCGGCCATTCCGATTAATCGGTCGACCTCTACACAGCACCGCCATGACCCTTAGAACCTAAGGTCTGCCCTAAGCCACTGCCTTTATTCAAGTGAAGACGTCATAAGACTAGGCAAGTATGACAACGAGAAGCTATGCTGCCCTTAAACTGTTCCAAGGCGAGGTTTGTTAAGCTCTTAAAGGTAAACGTCTGAAGAAATGAGAGCTGGGAGCTGGGGAAGTGGCATGGTACTGTAAATCGTTGACATGTCTAAGATTCTGTGTGGGGATGTGATTTCTCTCCAGAACCATTGGAGATGAACTTGGAGAAGCAAAAGCCAGTGGTAACCTTGGGAACACTTTGAAGGTTTTGGGAAGGTTTGATGAAGCAGTGGTCTGTTGCCAAAGACACTATGACATTACCAGAGGGATGTACGATAAGGTGAGTACAAGTAATATACTCTGATTGTAATGAGTAGTAGTCATCAACCCTGGTCCTGGAAAGCTAGAAGGTGTGCTGATCGTGGTTCCAGCCCAACACTAAGACATCTGATTCAAACATTCAACCAAAACATCAAGACCTTGGTTAACTGAGATTTAGTGCTAGACTGGAACGAAAGCGTGAATACCCAGGACTCTCCAGGACTCGGGCTGGTGACCACTGGTGGTGGCCATAACAGGCAGCTTGGTCTCCCACAGCTGAATAGTTGGAGAACTAGAATAACTGAGGCATAGTTATGTGCTGATGTCTAGAATAGTTTGACGCCCGACCCCTGTGTTTGTGTGCTGGGTAATGTATTTTAAGTGTATAATTACAACGTTGGTTATATTGGTCTGTTCCTGTGTGGTGGTGCCTGTGTGTGCATGTAGGTTGGGCAGGCCCGAGCACTGTATAATTTTGGCAACGTTTACCATGCCAAGGGGAAAAGCATCTGCTGGACTGGAGCAGAGCCAGGAGAAATCCCTGAGGAGGCCAAGGTCGCTCTGAACAAAGCCACAGAGTTTTACGAGTGAGTTAATCTCGTTTCTAAAATTTAAAATGTGTCAATAGATAAATGTGACTTTTGTTAGAATTTTACATTAAATGACAGTCTGTGAATAAATAGACTTTTGTAAATGTGTTACCTTTTTTATATATTTTTTGTGTGTTTCTGTTTACCATAGATTCAACCTTTCCATTGTGAAGGACTTGGGGGATCGGGCAGCACAGGGGCGGACCTATGGTAACCTAGGTAACACACACTATCTGCTCGGAAACTTCCAGCGAGCTGTGGTGGCCCATGGACAGGTACATACCCTAACTTAGTGGCATCATAGAACCTGACTTGCATCCATAAACAGTCAAGGTAATAGATTATAACAGGATGCGTCCCAAATGGCGCCCTATTTACACTATATAGGCAATAGGGGGCCATTTGTGGCAAAGGGATGGACATCCCTGTGTAGATAATGTTGTATTGCATGATCTCTCCGTTATTATGTAGAGGGATTGAGAACCTGTAACCAATGACCAATCTGCTTCTTTAACTTATTGTTGTAGCGTCTCCTCATCGCTAAGGAGTTTGGGGACAGGGCGGCTGAGAGGAGGGCCTACTATAACCTAGGCAACGCTTACATCTTCTTGGACCAGTTTGAAGTGGCGGCTGAACATTACAAGTGAGTAGTAGATTACTAAACTCAGCGGCCCAGTGCTTTTTCAGACACGCCTGTCTAGTGCTCTCTAGTTGGTCCAGACTTGTTTGACAGATGTTCGCTAACTCTGGTGCAACTTTGGTGGAACGCATCCCTTCTTACTTCTGAGATGTTTGTTTTTGTTGTACATTGTCCCTGTCCAAATTAACTTGATAAACTTAATAAATAAACATGAGTGAGGGCAAGCAATCAGAAGAGAAGGAGTTTTAGTGAGGTGAAAATGATAAGGAAATATAGTGTTTTTGGCAGTCTCTGCCCACAGTTACACAAGCAAGACTAGTTTTTGGTGGTGACCCCTTACTCACCCTCTGACCCTTGACCTGTCTGTGCCTCTGCCCTCCCCCTCTACCCAGGAAGACTCTGCAGCTGGCCATGGTGCTGAAGGATAAGGCTGTGGAGGCTCAGGCCTGTTATAGCCTGGGGAACACCTACACACTGCAGCAGGACTACCAGAGAGCCATCGACTACCACCTCAAACACCTTATCATCGCACAGGAGCTCAAAGACAGGTACACTATATATACAAAAGTATGTGGACACCCTTTCAAATTAGTAGTTTCAGCTATTTCAGCCACACCTGTTGCTGACAGGTGTATAAAATTGAGCATACAGCCATGCAATCTCCATAGACAGACAAACATTGGCAGTAGAATGGCCTTACTGAAGAGCTCTGTGACTTTCAACATGGCACCGTCATAGGGTGCCACCTTTCTAACAAGTCAGCTAGAGCTGCCCCGGTCAACTGTAAGTGCTGTTATTGTGAAGTGGAAATGTCTAGGAGCAACAACGGCTCAGCCGTGACGTGGTAGTCCACACAAGTTCACAGAACGGGCCTGCTGAGTGCTGAAGAGCGTAAAAATCGTCTGTTCTCAGTTGCAACACTCACTACCGAGTTCCAAACTACCTCTGGAAGCAACGTCAGCACAAGAACTGTTCGTCTGGAGCTTCATGAAAGGGGTTTCTATGGCCGAGCAGCCGCACACAAGCCTAAGATCACCATGCACAATGCCAAATGTCGGCTGGAGTGGGGTAAAGCTCGCCGCCACGTTTGGTCATGTAGTGTCTCACACACACACACACACACACACACACACACACACACACACACACACACACACACACACACACAGAGTAATGCACAAACATTCTAACCTGGAAAGTAAACATGTGCATTGAATTTATTTTTAAAGATAATGGTGAATATGTATCAGAGAGTTTAATTGAATTTGCTGTTGTATGTGTGTGGATGGAGGGTTGGCCTGAATGGGGGTCCTGACTAGCTATTGATCCACAGGGCTAAAATGATACATCACAGTAATCAATGGAGGCCCACAGAGACACCCAGCTCCAGCATCAGATTACTGACACAAGTGATGACATCAGGAAAACAGCCCATGAAAAGGGATTCTACAGTCTATGGAATCAGCATGTGCATTCAATATGAGCTTGATTGTTACTTACTTACTTACTTTATCATCTTTACCCTGGACACACATGCTTTGTTGAACATGCTCAATGTGATCACAGTAGTGAAGTGTTCTCTAAATTCATTGGGGCTCCTCTCTCTGTTTGTGCAGGGTTGGGGAGGGCAGAGCGTGCTGGAGTTTAGGAAATGCCCACACAGCCTTGGGGAATCATCAGAAGGCCATTCACTTTGCTGAGAAGCATCTGGAGATATCCAAAGAGGTGTCTATTTACTGCTACTGGTCAACTGTGTACTCCTCCCAATCTAATGCATGTTATCAGTACCTGTTATCTAGTCACAGCTCTTTCTGCTGCACATTGGAGGAACTACATGGAAATAACCTGTCATTATTATCCAATAAATCACAACTCTGCGAATTCCCTATGGATAAAATAACTGAGGGGAGGGGCGATGACAACAAAACCTCAACTCTATATGGGCACATTATTCCCTTGCTATGTTTAAGTTATGTTCTTATGTAGCTAGTTCTCCCTTTTCTATTCTCATCCTGTATCTGGTCCAGACTGGAGACAAAAATGGTGAGGCAACAGCCAGGATGAATATGGCAGACCTGAAGTTAGTGCTGGGTCTGGGTCAGAACCCAAGCTCAAGCCTCAACACCAACAACAGCTCTGTTCTGACTGAGAACCACAGGAAGCAGGATACCTTACCAGGTAAGTCCCTACAGGCCTACCTACCTGTAACATTATTATTATTATTATAAACTATATTTATTGAGTTTAGTTTAAATAAAAATGGTCCTCTGTGGCTTAGTTGGTAGAGCATGGCGCTTGCAACATCGATCGTGGGTTTGATTCCTACTTTGGATAAAACCGTATGCTAAATGGCATTTATTATTATTAAAAATAACCATTATTCCATTTATACTCATTATTCTGAACCCTACACAAATCTGTAGTTCGGAGTCAGTCCAGGTGCAAGCCTGGCAAAGTGACACGAATGCCTGTTCATCCATATTGGAGAAATACCCACCTCTGATGTTTGTTTCAGGTGTGAAGTCAGAAGGAAGGAGTAACAGTATGGAGAACTTGGAGCATATAGGACTGGGCCCTGAGAAAACAACTGTAGAAGTGTGTACAAAAATATGTATAGTACACATGCATATTAACACTCACATAGGCTTAGGAGCAGAAATGTCTCTCATCAGTCATGTTACAATTGTATTGATTTATGTAAATGTTGATTTTATTGATTGGTTATATAGCAGCAGTGACATCTCAACTAAATTGCCAAGACACCACCTATCACCCCCTGCCCTCTGTGTTGTTTCATGTACTGTCTGCCATTACCACAGAACTGGGACGAAGATGTATTTAGGCCTTCTAACCCTAAATCCAGCATGGCCAAGGCCTCCTCCAAACTGTTCTTCATCAACCGGTTCAGAGGGAAGAAACACAAGAAACACAGCTCTCCTACCAGAGATGGGGTCCTCCAGGACACCAGCAACAAGCCCACGGCCCGAGAGATGGACACACATAAGTCTGGAGTCAAGGTAGCTTTAACCATAGAGATATGTCTATACATAGAAATAATAGAATTGGTCTGGCTATTATTTTAAATTCTATTCCTATGGCTTCAACAGCCTACTGTGGTTTCACTACAGTAGATCCATAATGTGGTATATCCAGTCTATTGTTACATACTCGCCTTAGTAATAGTCTTTCTGATGTTTGCCGTGACAGTCTTTTCTGGTTGTTTTAATGGGTGTTTTGTTGATCTTTTCTCCTGTAGATCGGATGTTCTGACACTCTGGGTGACGATGGCTTCTTCGACCTCCTCAGTCGTTTCCAGGGCAGCAGAATGGACGACCAAAGGTGCTCCTTATTGGACGGCGAGAGCCGTCTCTCCGATCCCTTCTCTCCCTGTACTACCCCGCCCGTAGCCATGAGGAAATGTGAGTTACCCCGGCCCCCCTCTGCATGCCACACCCACCAATGTTGCACTTGGTGACCTAAGTGTCATCCAATGCCTATCCATGCCTGTTCCTTATTCTCTTGTTTGGGGATAGGAGCTCATGCACTGGTTATTTTACTCTGTTAGATTTTTGTGATTATGATAAATAAAACAGGTTTGGGAAAAAGGTTGCTTTGGAGAAGTGGATTTCAGGCTAAACTGAAACTACTCCTTCCTTCCACTCATTCTATCCTCACCTCCCTTTCCTCTTCCACCTCTTGTAGCTACTTCCGCATGCGAGGCCAACCTGGAGCCTGGGCATTTCCTGGATCTGCGGGACAGCTCCCAGTGCAGTCGACTGGACGAGCAGAGAGCCAGCGTGGGCAACAGCCTCCCCGGTCTACGTCTCAGCACCTCCGATCAGTCCATCAGGCCCCACCCCATGCTCAGTCGCCTGATGACCAGTGCTGACCAGCCTCAGGCTGACGACGTCTTCTTTGACATGCTAGTCAAGTGCCAGGTAATCAAGACATAGCCTATTTTAGTTGGTTCTCTGACAATGAAGTTAGTATAAGCCTATATTTGCTTACATAATGAATTAGCACCTATTGTAAAGATGAATGGTAACTCATGTACCAAAGTTATTGAAAGACTACTGATACTGCTGATTTGAGATCACAATCCGGTCTGTCCCGATGTGCTTGTGTAGGGTTCAAGACTGAATGACCAGCGGTGTGAAGAACCCCCTCCCTCCACTAGAGGTCCTACTGTCCCAGCTGAGGACTTCTTTAGCCTTATCCTGCGCTCCCAGGCTAACCGGATGGACGAGCAGCGGGTCCCACCACCACCCCTAACTGACCAGCTTTAGTCTACTTCTACCTATCCTCAGCTTCTCTCAGCCCAGAAACCAGCACACCGATGCATTCCTCTACCAAAGCCCTAACTGAAAATGGATCTACCCCCCAAACTACTCTAGAAATCATGGAGTCCTAATGTACAGAGTTATTATTCTGGCAGAGATTTTACATACTTTTTTTGTTATGTTGACTGGGCTTCTTTCAGCCTTTCTCTGTGTGTGAATGACCCAGACAGTGCAATAAACTGACAATTTAACAGATTTTTCATAGTTAAACTTGTTTTGTATCATATATATATAAGCTTATGTTGATGGAAGAGTTAAAAAATTGTACAGGCCCGCAATGTTTTCTACTTCCGGTGTATGCACACCTTGAGGAAATAAAGCCTCATTTTAACAAAAAATAAGTTGCATTTCCGTGTCCACTCCAATTCAACCCTTGCTCGTGATTAGATGCCAACTGCCCTTTGGGAATCCAACTAAAATGTTGCAATCTACTGGGCTTGGGAAAAATACATTTAGGGAATAGCAACTTTTTTGTGCTATTCATTTTATTAATGTTGCATCCCATGTCTTTGAACAATTCATGTTTTGATATTTACAGTACATTCAAATAATCAACATTCATCAGTGCATATCATTGTGGTCATCAACTTTAGTACATTAACAGGCAACTTACACAGTGACAATTCATAACAGGTCTAACCTCATCCCCAGGCTCAATTGCTACTGCATTAAGTTAGCTGGTGAATAAGATTAAAACAGGTCTAGAAGTACAGGACAATGTTTTGCTGGGCTAAACTGTACAGTAAAGTGCTGGTCATGGTTATGTGTAAGGTTTCTTACTAATCTCTGACTGATAAAAGGTCCACTATGGCTCAGAGTCTATTGATTCAGAGCTCAGCCTTTCTCGTGAGTCCTTGCATCTGGGGGGAAAACAAAACAATTGACAGGTTAGTTGAAAGTTACATTTGTTAATCTTTGGACTGAAAGAACATGTCACTTCACATAACCTGTATTGGTTCCTTTAAGGGTGAAGTCAATTATATTTCAAGTAAACTGATTTGGAAATTCAATTTACTTCCTGAATTGAAATGTAATTGACCCCCCAACCCTGGTTCTGCTGTGGTCCAGAATTCAAGACTCAGAACATAATATTTTAGAGGTAACCTCTGACAGCCTGTTATCAACCCTTCGTAAACTTTAGTAAAAAAATTGGACCAGATACAATGCTATTTTACAGTAAACAAATTGACAGACTTTCAGCACACGTATAGGGAAGGACATTCAACAAGCAAAGCACTTACACAAATGATTGGCTGAGAGAAATTAATTAAAAAGATTGTGGGGACTGTTTTGTTAGATTTCAGTGCGGCTTTTGACATTGTTGATCATTGTCTGCTGCTGAAAAAAACGTATGGCTTTACACCCCTTGCTATATTGTGGATAAAGAGTTACCTGTCTAACAGAAAACAGAGGGTGTAATGGAAGCCTCTCCAACATAATCCAGGTAGAATCAGGAATTCCGCAGAGCAGCTGTCTAGGCCCATTATTTTTTTCAATCTTTACTAATGACATTCCACTGGCTTTGAGTAAAGCTAATGTGCCTATGTATGTGGATGACTCAACAATATACACGTCAGAAACACTTAAAGAGCTGCAGTTAGTTTCAGAATGGGTGGAAAGGAATAAGTTAGTCCTACATATTTCAACAACTAAAAGCATTGTATTTGGGACAAATCATTCATTAAACCCTAAACCTCAACTAAATCTTGTAATGAATAATTGTTGGAATTGAGCAAGTTGAGGTGACTAAACTCTTTGGAGTAACTGGATTGTAAACTGTCATGGTCAAAATATATTGATACAACTCCCGAGTGGTGCAGCAGTCTAAGGCACTGCATCTCAGTGCAAGAGGAGGCTTCACTACAGTCCCTGGTTCGAATCCAGTCTGAATCACATCCAGCCGTGATTGGAAGTCCCATAGGGCGGCACACAATTGGCCCAGCGGCATCTGTGTTTGGCCAGGGTAGGCCATCATTGTAAATAAGAATTTATTCTTAACTGACCTGCCTAGTTAAACATTTATTTTTTTTAAACAGTAGCTAAAATGGGGAGAAGTCTGTCCATAATAAAGCACTGTTCTGCCTTCTTAACAACACTAGCAGGTTCTACAGGCCCTAGTTTTGTTGCACCTGGACGACTGGTCAGTCGTGTGGTTAGGTGCCACAAAGAGGGACTTACAATTGGCTCAGAACAGGGCAGTACGGCTGGCCCTTAAAAGTATACGGGGAGCTAAGAATGATATGCATATCAATCTCTCATGGCTCAAAGTGGCGAGATCGACTTCATCACTACTTGTTTTTGTAAGAAGTGTTGTCAAGCTGAATGCACCGAGCTGTCTGTTTCAACAACTAGCAAACACCAGGTCCAGAACAGACTATGGGAGGCGCACAGTACTACATAGAGCCATGACTACATGGAACTCTTGTCCACATCAGGTAACTGATGCAATCAGTATGTAAAAAATAAACAAAATAGATAAAAATATACCTTATGGAACAGCAGGGACTGTGAAGAGACAAACAAAGGTACAGACACGCATACAAGCGCTAGCACACGCACTCTACACACGTACATTGTAATATTGTTGTATGGTAGTATTATACATTTTGTATAGTAGATATGTAGTTGTGTAATAATGTTATTTGATGTAGTGTTTTATATGTAATGTAGTGCCGTTGATGTGCTTGGACCCTAGGACGAGTAGCTGCTGCCTTGGTAGCAACTAATGAGGATCCCTAATAAATACAAAATGCCACTAAGTCTGTCCTCACCTGGGGAAGCAGCAGGTGAAGGAGCCAGACTCCCCCTCTACCCGGTAGCGTCCTGAGGTGGGCAGATCTTTACACTCAGACATGAAACAATGCAGCTCCGACACTGGGCTCCCTTCCTGTTGCTGTTGCTGCAAAACAAACGATAGGATTGTTCTGGTGAGGAAATGTTTTTACTCTGAATAGTATTGTAACAAAAACCAAGTGAAATGTTATAATAACAGAAGTGCATATTTGACCATCAGATCTAAATATTAGGCATGGAAATCTGTTAAGGTAAGGGTTTAGTTTAGACATATGGTTAGCAAATCACCATCCAGAACTATTCAATATCTGCCGGCTGTACACTGCCTATAATGAAACTTAACCTTGATGGTGTCATAGGTATCAGTGATAAGGGTGATGAAGAGGCTGAGGATCATGTAGATGAAGAGCGAGACAAAGGTGTAGAGGTAGACTCTGCTGAACAGCCACACCAAGTAACTCTTCTGCTTCATGTACTTGAAGGTGGGATACATGTCATCTCCGTTGATCAGCGAGAACAGGCACTCTGATACTGTGTTCAGGGTCCGGAACTAACAGAACAAAACAGACAAGGTTATGGTAAAAACACCTTTAAAAAAAAATCCAGTTAAAGCCTCCTTTTGCTGTTAAAAACCCCTGGTACTTGTGTGGTTGAGTGATAACACTGCCAACAGGTTGTGGGTTCAATCCTCGTTTGATCTCCTACCTTCTCATGGTAGGGCCCGAGCACGATCCAGCCACAGAAACAGTACCCCAGGTAAATGATTCCGGCACAACCGATGAACCGAACCACATTTGGGAAAGCTGCTCTCAGGGTCAGGATGAGAATCTAGGAATAACCAATCACAATCCACAGATCAATGGAATTCCCATGGAACTCACCCAGTATTCCACTTAAAAAAAACATAATGTCTTGTGTGAAGCATCAAGTGTTGAATTCAACACGAGTGTCCTACATTGTACTTCTTGAAGTATCCCATGTAGCGTATGACTCCGATCCAAACAAACATTGTGCCTGTTCCAAGAAAGATGCTGCAGACATCATAACTGGTGAGAATCTGAGAGAAAAGCATACAAATTAGACTAATAATATGTGTGTAATGTGTGAAGGCTAATGCGAATAACATGTCACACTCACCTTTGTCTGGATTTCTATTTTAAGAATGGAACCGATGATGGTGAGTGTATCACTTGCGATGATGAGGATATACCAGCCGTTCAGAAACTCCAGCCTATCGGACCATGGAACCTTCTTCCCTTGACGGACTAGGCAGAAGTCTGTGTACTCCTGGAAAAATGAGACGGATACAGACAGCTTTACAGAAACCAGCCATTACACACAAAAACCCTCACCTCACTCACCATTCACTGTTGACAATACTGCCCTGCAAAAGTGCAGTGCCTACGTAATTAGACAGATGGCAATTTCTGGTACTTCATGACATATTCTGATCGACTGGCTTGTTCTTGTGTCAAGGAACTAAATACCACATTAATCAGATAGTATACCTGGCCATAACAGATGAAAGTTTTTTTTACCAAATTCGTAGTTACTGCACTTTGCCTTTGTAGGGCAGAATAGTAGACTTACAAACTGTAGCCGTATCCCGTTGAGCACAGAGCGTGTGCAGAGGGCCAGAGAGGTGATGCACGTTACAATGATGAGACAGTCAAACAGCAGTGGGTAATAGATGTTCTTGGGAGCTGGGGAGAGAAAACTAAACTAGAACAACACTGCCAATGATTGGTTGAAAACAATTACTGCAGAACTCTGATTTATAAAAAACACCCTTTCTTTCAAATACAGATGGCTCTAAAAATGAAAGAGGAAAGGCTAATGATTATACACTGAACATACAGGCCCCGGTAACTTTCCAGTCTCTACATTCATTTATATCAACGTCATTGTCCAGGTCGACTTTTATTCTGCCACTGTGGGCTTGGTTGTTGAAGGTGATCTGTTAACCAGAGAAAGACACATGGTTTTTAAATACGGAAGGAAAGGGTATGAGAGTTAATCTTTAACTGGCCAAGCCCTAGCTAGCATTCCAGTCACACCTAATACTTTTGTCAAGTTTCAAATAATTAACTACCAACTTTGAAGAAAACAGTGGAACTCGAATGGATAAAAATTGATAAAAATGGGAACAAACTTCTAAATGCAGAGAACATTCCGTCATACTGGGAATATGTCTTTAATCTACCTAGCCAATAAGTGAGGTGAGGTAGAGAAACAGCCTGGAGTCAGATGACATACCGTGACATCAAAGTCATAGCAGTTTGGCAGCTCTCTGTTTCTGACTGTTTGTAGGTTTATGGCCTTCAGAGTGAACTTGATCTTCACATTCAACAATCTGCAAGTCACAAAGATAAATACAGTATCCTAATCACTGACAAGTACAACAACCTACATTTAGGACAAAAACACGAGGGATCCAGTTATGAATATTATGTAATGTGTTTGTTTAAAGAGCCATCACCCCACACCCATCTACTATAAGCAAAAAAACCTATGTTTTTGTTAAAAGTATACAGTGGATACAGTTCTATTACTTATGAGTATGCATTGTAAAATTCTAAGTTTAATATCACGGCCTGATACCTTTTGAAATGCACAACGAAATTCAACAGATCATCCTTGGTTGTGCTTCCCATGGGGAACACTGGAACAATCTCAAGGCATTCTGTTGTGGGGTAAATAACCAAAAGGTGACTTTTAAAAACATTTCAGCAATAAATTAAAAAAATCTGAATTTAAAATGATTTATCAAAACCTCCTCAGTCCAAATCATAACGTTCTGTTCAGACCATTCTGATAAAGTGATTAAAGCATGTCGAACATCTTAGACTTTCCTGGCTACCAAAACTCCTTGCTCTGGCCAAACGATACACCCATGGCCGTTAGTTTCTTCTCCGCATTGAGTCTGGATTGGAATGCCTCAACAACAATTTCAAGAATGGAAATCCATTCTAGACCGTCTGATTGGTCCCAGAACACACGTGTGTAAAGCAGCGTTTTGAAAATGTGTCATTGGCTTTGATACTGATTGGTTAGAGATGATCCAATTGATGATTACTTTGTACAACACCGCTCATTTTGATGTCACCACAAACAACTTCAATAATGGCAGTCTCAGACTGACGTATGTAGCGAACAATAGAGCAGTGGAAGAATTCAGTTTGAGTCGTCAGGCAACTCTTACACACCACTGAAAGCTAAACTGCAAATTACATATAGTATACAGCGACCATTAGCCTACCAGTTTCAATCTGTGCGTCTATATCAAAGGTCTCATTGGCTGGTGAAATGCTTCCGTTCCTGTAGAACTCTTGGCACAGAGACAGAGGGGAATAGGTGTCCCCCTTCTTCTCATAGGCATGGTTACCAACGGTGATATTTCGCAGACGGGAATACTACAATTAGGACATAAAACAATGACAACTGTAACATTAAAAAGTAAGCAATCACATACTGTATTTACTCAAAAGATGTTTGACAAGGGATGACATGAATACTGCACAATTTTAACACTTGCCCCCCAATCCCCCCTTCCTTGATACATGTGTAAATACTGGACTATAAATTGTGCCTTCCTGTATTATACGAAAAATGTTTATTCTATACTACTGAGCCATTTACTTTATGTTCATATTCAAATTTTTTATTTCTTATTGTTGTTGCATTGTGGAGAAGGAACCTGCAAGTAAGCATTTCGTTGGACGGTGTATACCATGTGTATCCTGTACATACGAATAGTACAACTTGAAAATGTTGGTGAACTATCAAGCTATGACAGAACAGAAGTTGGAGGCTAAACACAAATAAAAATAGACAGACATTGGGTAGGTATTTCATTGGAATCATGCTCCATAAACACTACCTTTACACAGCAATAAGCCATAAAAAATGAAAGGAGCTAGGTACTGTACAAAGTCCTCTAAGAGGACAGAACTATACAAGCTACTTTACCTATAAAACTCAACCAATGATTGACCGTAATATGACAAAACAAAGGAGTAAACCATTGTGCTGCTTGACAATCACATGCCATTATGTCACTGTCAACTGTTCCTGAGGATGCAAAATATTGTTATCTAGGTGGTGGGACTAGGGGGAATACACCTGGTAAACAGTATTTTGAGTTTTCGGGACACAGAGTCTCACAGGATGATGAGGGAATGGTCAGAACTAGCTTCTGATTTCCAGCCAACAAAAACCGGTTAACATCTCACAGGTTTGACCTACTGTCCTCAATTAGAAACAAAAAGCAATACAGAGGAGATATCCCTGTATATCATTAATTTCCAATCACAGTTTATGTTTGATAGAATGTGATAGCAGCTGTTGACTGTCCTTACCTTATCGACTATGTAAGAGATGTGTTCATACACCTCATCCTGCCTGTACACAGCATAAGAGTCCCCACGGCCATCCACGTAATCTTTGAGGAAGAGATGCTTGAATGTCATGAGGTTCTCCTCTTTGAAGGTTACCACCATCTGATTGCTCAGTCCAAAAGACACCAACTGGGAAGAGAAGTTATTAATGACACACGGAGGATGCATTCCAACAAAATGCCATATATAGTGCCATATATAGTGGCTTCCATCACTATGTATGAAAAAGTTGGTGACCACTGTCAATGAATACTGGGATATGGCATACATCTGGTATAGTTGGGATGGTTTAAAACTATGACACTGCTTATTCGTGTGATCAGGATATGGCTGTGTCTGTCTCTATTTATTTATTTATTTCTATGTTGGGTCTTTTTAGGTTTGCATATGGAATAGTTCAGAACTAAACAACTAAAAAGTACCCCGTCTCTGTTGACTGTTCGCTCATTGGTCAGTACCTGGATGGTAATGATGGCGATCTTGATGATCTGGAGCATCAGTTTCCATGGTTTCCGTCCACGGGCTTTGTATTTCTCACAGGGGTTCATGAAGAAGTACTTGATCTTCCTCCTGAGGTTGTCCGCTGTCTCCTTGTCCTGATGCTGCTGGTCGTCTGCCCAGGCAGCATGCCCATTTGGCTCGTACACAGAGCTGTACAAACCACCTGAGTGCTCCATCTCTAAAGGAAATAGAAACAATACGTGTTTAATCATAGAAATATAATCTATTCCCATTCTAGTTATTCTATTTCTGTGTTCAACAGTGTTCACTTTTACACAATTGATAGCCTAACTCTAGACTATTCACAAATCCTTTCCAAACATGCTGTGGGATAAGAACCTGCTCACCAGGCAAGTGGTTTACTTTATCTTGATAAATAGCCTAACTTAAATGGTGTGCAGTGTATCCGTTCCTCATTCTTGGTGACACTGACACCTGTAATTGTGTTGGACTAGTTTGCACACCCAGGGAGGCAAATTGGACAAGGACACCTTGCAGAAATGATGTGGCACTGGCAAGATGGGCATTTTACGAATAGGCATTCCGTTTGTTCAACACGGTATGTGCGTTGCCTTTACTGGTAGCATATCATCATGACATTGTTTCGCTCTCTGTACATTCGTTCTGCGTTTGTCATCATTCATTCATTCGGAAAGTAAGTTAGCGGAAGACAATGAGAGAATGGGTCAGGTTCGCTCGCTTTCTTACCTGAGCTTTGACCCGAGCAGTGCTGAATAACAAACCGCATCTCACATTCTGACACATGATCACTTTCCACCATTTCGCTCAACAACACAAAAACAGCACACTAAGCATGCAGCATAGTGGGGGACAAGCTAAAAAGTATGCTACCCAACGTGCCCAACTGGACCCGTCCCGAGCACACTTGACTGGGATCAATCATTTGAGAAATGGTCCTGATAGGCTCCTTACCATCTACTTTTGGTTGCTGGCTAATTGGCTGTTATTGATGTCAGTTGATGAATGGTCAGTCACATTTGCGATCCAAAATGTATCCAAAAATGAGTCCCCAGTCCACTTGAGATGGGATACAGTAGTAACCAGTATATCCGATGATTAGACAGTTTATTTCATCAGACAATTATCTCAACATTATCCAATTTTAATTGTATATTCAAGTATTGCTGTAGCCTGGATAAATATGATTAATATTTTCCATGTGAAGAATAATATCCCGAGCTGTCCCGTCCTGACAATAATAGTCCATAAAAAAATCATAATGAGTCATGTCCCAATTGTCAATATAATCACGAGTCCCAGAATTAAAAGTGCGAGTGAGCAACAGGTGTCTTTCGCGGGTAGTGTGGTAAAATAGGCGTGGCCAAGTCGGAGGCTTCATTTCACGTGGCCGCTACTGGCTGTTCAACCTGTCCATCAGCTATTTTGCTCAAGTAACTACTAGCAACCAAACTGATGCAGGAAACTTGTTCTTGAAGCTGAACAGCGAAAGTTGGGGATTTATTTTGGTTGCTGAGAATGAGGGAAACCCGAAATTAATGTACGGTAAACATAAGGGAGGCCTTTGTGCATATTTGAACATGTATATTAACATCTAGCTAGCTACATAGCTAACAAGATTAACAGCAACATTTAGCAGTCAGACGAATACAGGGCTGGCTATCTCGAATAATGTTGTAGCTAATGTTAGCCAGCTAGAATTAGCTGTAGCTGGCGTTAGCTAACTAGCCAGCCAGAGACCCAACCAGTTAGCTAATTCCACCAACTCGTTTACACACTTTATAATTCCTATCCTATCATCAATGTTTTTTTTCTAAACACAGTTTAGTTTCGCCTTGTGTCTTCACTGTCTCTAAAAATAGAAGAGTAGCGAGTATTTGCCACCGGATGTCGCCACAGCACATGTTTTGGCTATCCGGCTCTGTAAACTGGCCTAAAAATCACAGTGAACAAGCCTCACTCCATTTCCATAGATGTTTATTTTTAGATTAGACACATCTAATTTATAGACAAAAGAGAGTAGGTGTAGACGGCTGTTTGATACAGCACAGTAACTCTCAATATCTTAATGCTCCACAGCAAATATCTCTGTGATTAGGCTTAACTGCAGAGATGTCCACAAAGAGACCCAAGAGCACAACCACTACCAGTAAGGGGAAAGGTATGTATGATCCCTTCAGTACATCTGACTTTTTTGTATCATACTTCACCTGTCATGTTTATTTTCCTAATTTTAATGATACTAATGCAAATGTAAATGAAAAGTAAAATAAAAGTACATCAAGTATGACAATTCACATTTTCTGCTGTTTTGAATCAATGTAGACAAAAAGGCTGATGAGTCGTCTGCAGGAAGTGTTGCAGGGTCTGGTAAGATTTATTTGATGCATTATATAACTATTTAATCAAAAATGTTCCTGAATATTCCTGGCTCTTTTGCTGTATATCAAACTTATGATACTGCAATGGCTATAACTTAGATATAGAACATTAAGTGTAAACTACCCCAGCATGATTTCAGTGAATTCCCTGGGTTTTTGGCTGCTCCAGAAATGTAGACCGCTGACACTGTTCCTCTGCTGATTTCCATGAAATTCCATAAACCATTAGCAACCTGAACTCTGCTTTCTGAATAGGCCGGCGATGGGTCCCTAACAAGGTTTGGGAGTAACTGATTACATGTAATCGGTTACATGTAATCTGGTTTTAAAAAACTGTAATGAGTTATGTTACCAGCAAAAATATTGTAATCAGATTACATTAAAATACATTATGACTGTTTTCTCAATGACATTTAATTCAACATTGAAAAATGCTGCAAGTTTAAGTTTGTTCCAACTGAGCAAGTCTGACCACAAGTCAGAAACCACTATGTTGACACCAAAAGTATTTGATGGAGCCGTTTCGTTTTCTAACGTCTCTTAATGGGTAAGTAATCTAAACGTAACTTTAAGTAATCAGTTTCCGTTACTGAGTAAAATTTTGGACAGGTAACAAGTAACTGTTAAGGATTACATTAGAAATTAACCTACCCAATCCTGGTCCCTAACACAAAGGGCCATGTGAAAACTATTTTCCTGAATTACTGCAGCCTCTGCCATAGTAGAATATGACTATAGCCTTACAACTTAGTCCTAAGGCACTAATTCCCCTCTTGTGAACAATCAGGTCTGTCTGATAAACACCTGCATGATCTACATCTGGCCTCTCATCAGATTACCATCGTAGCAGAAAGAAACACAGTACACTAATGTGTTCCTGTTCCACAACAAACAAGACAGAAAACAACATCTTTCGGCAAACTACCCTCCTGATTGAATGACAAGTCTGTATTTGATTGCTTCCATCTGTGTAAGAGGGGCTGGTTCTCTACGGTGCATGTTCACTCAGACAGGGACAGAAGATGCCAGAGGAAGCCTAAGGCCTGAGCCTATTTGACTCTTTAAAACGGTGATGTAATGAGCTTGATATATTAATCAGCACTGTCTCTTTGTGGGAGGAAACCTGTATACCCTATGCATGCTTTTCATGTGAGCGTGGGTGTACTGTTGCAAACTCTGTGGACATACACATAACCGTTGGTATATTTCTCTACAACTCAATCTCATACCTTCATTGTCAGAGGGAGAGCTGCTTTCATGTGTTTCAGTGCCACCCCTGCAAACATGCTTTTGGTCTTCCATCTCAATTTTAAGTCTTATCAAATGCCGGCCAGACCAGCAGAAGGAAAGGGGTAACTTTTTACTTTAGATTAGGTCATCGGCTATCATGTAAAGGGAACATGATAGCATTATGCACTTGGGAGGGTCATCTCAGTTGATGCAGTATGAAACAGCCCTATTGAATGTAATGTGTTGGAGAATAGTTGGAGCTATATGCTTGGTCTATCTTCTGTCATTTAAAGAGATGTCTTAGACAAACTCCAATACATGTAGTGGATTTAAAATGTGTGGTGTTGGTGGTAACAATATGATTCACAAACACTTTATATGGATTTTACCTTCAAAGGGGGATGGCACCTGTTTTTCATACGTTACATTTAACCTCTCATCATCACTCAAGCATAACATATTTTCCATAAGTACCACATGGCATGTTTAACACATCACCCACTGCAAATGAATGGTGTGAGTTTCCACTACAATAATTTGGCATGGGCGCTGGTGGTCTGAATACAAAGGGAAGACACACCTAGTTGGGAAGTGGTTACTTAAGTTGTACTTCAGCATTCTCTGGGTCTCCTCAGCCTCAACCCTGTGGAAAGGCTTTGATGCAGGCCACAGGTGAGATGAGAGCTATAATTATGCAAAGCCCTGTTTACTATAGCATGCAATGCACTGTAAGCCTGTGTTTATGTCCAAGATAAGTTTATTTTAGTAAGTATACAAGAGAAGCTTCCTAGCCTGTTAACCAAAAGGCTTCAAAGTGGATACTGTTGTGGTCTGGTGTTATACACATGGCGTTACTGGAATCATGTTGTTGTTCTGATTGTTTGTAGGCTGGTGATGATGTTTGTTTTATCATACTTTTTTACAATCAGATAAAACACAATTAAGAACAGTGCTGTACGTTTTTGTATTTGATATTTTCTTGTTATTGCAACTGGGAATTGGAGGTACTCTATAGGGTAGGCCACAGCACAGCAAAATGTATTGCAACAGAAAACAGAAGTATGTGTTCTTATTGGACAAATTCCCTGAACAGTCTGACCCTTGTCCCCCTCACATCAAGGTCATCCTAATGACATCTTGCCCTTGACGTTGACCTCGGCTACCCAGGAGCTGTTTGGGTGTCGCTGTGACGAGGACGTCACGGGGGACAACCCCTACAAGATCCTGAGGAAAGAGGACATCGTGCAGGACATGAGGATGAGGGCAGCTGTGTCTGATTTCAGCCCCGTGAAGCAGCTGGTGCTGGTAGGCTGATCTCTATGTCGTTGTTATTGTTGTCATCCAGAGGAAGCATACAGGCAATCCCGTGTGGCTCAGTTGGTAGAGCGTGGCGCTTGCAATGCCAGGGTTGTGCGTTTGATTCCGACGGGGGACCAGTATGAAAATATATGAACTCACTACTGTAAGTCGCTCTGGATAAGAGTGTCTGCTAAATTACTAAAATGTCATATCCTCCCAACCAATATGATGGTTGATTCACAGGCCTCATGTTTAGGTTGAGTGGTCTGGGGGGAAAACACTGCCTCAGTTCCTAGCCTGGTCCCATATCTGTTTATGCTGTCTTTAACCATAACAAAACGGTCACTGTTTTGGTAAAAAGCTGATGGATGTAACCACTCTTAGATTAATAGATGCAAGGACTGACCCTCCATAATATCAAAATTATTGTTTTAACCATGCTATTACATTTACAATGTTTACAAACATTGGGGGAAAACAAGCTTATATTTTGGTTTCTCGTGGAGTGTGAAAGTTGAACTAAGCTCATGAGGCATTTCTAAGTTATATTCTTCAAGAATCAGTGGATTGGCATTTTTACTATTTTGTTGCCTTACAACCTGGAATCATTTTTTTGGGGGGGGGGTTGTATCATTTTATTTACACAACATGGCTACCACTTTGAAGATGCAAAATATATATTTTTTGTGAAACAAACAAGAAATAAGACAAAAAACAGAAAACTTGAGCATGCATATCTATTCACCCCCCCAAAGTCAATACTTTGTAGAGCCACATTTTGCAGCAATTACAGCTGCAAGTCTCTTGGGGTATGTCTCTATAAGCTTGGCACATCTAGTCACTGGGATTTTTGCCCATTCTTCAAGGCAAAACTGCTCCAACTCCTTCAAGTTGGATGGGTTCCGCTGGTGTACAGCAATCTTTAAGTCATACCACAGATTCTCAATTGGATTGAGGTCTGGGCTTTGATTAGGCCATTCCAAGACATTTAAATGTTTCCCCTTTTACCACTCGAGTGTTGCTTTAGCAGTATGCTTAGGGTCATTGTCCTGCTGGAAGGTGAACCTCTGTCCCAGTCTCAAATCTCGAAAAGACTGAAACAGGTTTCCCGCAAGAATTTCCCTGTAATTAGCTCCATCCATCAATTCTGACCAGTTTCCCAGTCCCTGCCGATGAAATACATCCCCACAGCATGATGCTGCCACCACCATGCTTCACTGTGGGGATGGTGTTCTCGGGTGATGAGAGATGTTGGGTTTGCGCCAGACATAGCATTTTCCTTGATGGCAAAAAGGTACATTTTAGTGTCATCTGACCAGTGTACCTTCTTCCATATGTTTGGGGAGTCTCCAACATGCCTTTTGGCGAACATCAAACGTGCTTGCTTATTTTTTTCTTTAAGCAATGGCTTTTTTTCTGGACACTCTTCTGTAAAGCCCAGCTCTGTGGAGTGTTCGGCTAAAAGTGGTTCTATGGACAGGTACTCCAATCTCCGCTGTGGAGCTTTGCAGCTCCTTCAGGGTTATCTTTGGTCTCTTTGTTGCCTCTCTAATTAATGCCCTCTTTGCCTGGTCCATGAGGTTTGGTGGGCGGCCCTCTCTTGTCAGGTTTGTTGTGGTGCCATATTCTTTCTATTTTTTAGTAATGGATTAAATGGTGCTCCGTGGGATGTTCAAAGTTTCTGATAAATTTTTATAACCAAACCTTGATCTGTACTTCTCCACAACTTTGTCCCTGACCTGTTTGGAGAGCTCCTTGATCTTCATGGTGCCGCTTGCTTAGTGGTGTCCCTTGCTTAGTGGTGTTGCAGACTCTGGGGCCTTTCTGAACAGGTGTATATATACTGAGATCATGTGACACTTAGATTGCATACAGGTGGACTTTATTTAACTAATTACGTGACTTCTGAAGGTAATTGGTTGCACTAGATCTTATTTAGGGGCTTCATAGCAAAGGGGGTGAATACATATGCACACACCACTTTTCTGTAGTATTTTTTATTTATTTTATTTTTTACAAGTAATTCTTTTAATTTCACTTCACCAATTTGGACTATTTTGTGTATGTCCATTACATGAAATTCAAATAAAAATCCATTTAAATTACAGGTTGTAATGCAACAAAATAGGAAAAACGCCAAGGGGGATGAATACAATTGCAAGGCACTGTGTATATATATATATATATATATATATATATATATATATATATATATATATATATATATATAAATTTATAAGTCCAAAAATGGATGTAGCAACTACAGATTGCCCCTTTAAGTCTATCAAAAGTGTGCAAGTTTGAGCTTCTTTTTTTTTTCTCGCAAACTTCCTTTCTGAGTTTAAGTAATCATCAAGTTTTTCAAAAGAATCTGTAATCTGATTACAATATTTTAGCTGGTAACATAAGGGATTACAGTTACCGTTTTTTTGCAATGCCTTTACATGAAACGGATTACATGTCATCCGTTACTCCCCAACCCTGATCATCAAATATCACTCCGCTGTGTGGGGTAGTGCTGTTTCCATTGTGACGTGTGGGTGGTTGTTTGTCCTCTCTAAGACCTTGAGACAACAATTCAGGTTCTCACTGACCAAGACCCCCCAGCCCTTATAAATGATCTACTGGTTCATGTTTCACTCACAATGGCACTCATTTTAAAGGTTAAGAGTAAAAAAATCTGGTTTTGAAAATATATCACTGTTTTAGTCAAATTGTACTTACATGTTATGCCAACCTGCTAGTCTCTGTGTGTGCAGTGCACTGTGCTCTCAATGCCCTCTCTCCTATGTGATACAACAGGACTACCCTGAAGATGAGCTCCTCCTGGTCTACGACAGAGACTTCATCTACGGATCCAGCTTCTACTTGGTTCTAACAGCAGATGCCAAGGATAGGCACCTAAAGGTGAGTCAATTTACCACCAGTATTCTGCTCTTCAGAAGAAGAAAAAAACATTTTAAAAACAGTACTATGTGACATACTAGAAGAAAAACGCCCTTTACTACTGTATATGAATGATAAAGTGATTATAAAATAAGTAAAGAAAGTAATGATTCAAATTCAAAACATCTAAAGAAGAATATCATTCATGTCTTCAATATAATCCCTATTACTCATTACAGTGTTCTCTGTATGTCTGGCCCATGTAGCCTGTAGTGGCTTTGGGAGTTGAGGTAGCTTTGGAGCGGGAGCCGTCGGAGGTGTTTGCAGCACAGAAAACCTCTGAACCCCAGCCCTGGATCTCTCTGGGCAGCGAACAGGAGATAGAGGAAGAGTCTGTCACTGACTCCAGACCCAGGGTAAAACACCGGAACAACATTTAGGGCCCTAAAAATATAATTAAAATATCAAAACAGAAAATAGAATTGTCACTAAATGATTGTTCTGAATGAATTAGATAATGATCTAATAGCTAAGTTCTCTCTCCATTCATTCTTCTTTCTCCTCCTCCGTCTCAGTTGAAGTATAGGATCTCCAGGGTGCGGAGGGAGTTTGGGGCACCGATCTTCTTCTCTGACCGTAATGCCATGGAGACCAAGGATGGCTTCCTTGAATGTACCCCCTACCAGGACAAGAACTTCAGCCTCAAGCAGATGGAGAGACACACTGGGGTGCAGACTATCCCCAACCTCAAGAGCTCCAGCACCCAAACACAATGGTAGGTCATGTTGTAACTAGAGCCAGGTAGAACAGGGGAAGAAAATAGACCATGGTACAGTCCTGTAGCTACTAGTCCACATTGGCAGTACCTAACAATGTCAGATGTGTTGTAATGATTCATCACTTTTTTTATGAATCATTACAATGAATCATCAAATGCTTTATCGTTTTAGAATGACTATACCCTGTACTGAAATATGATCTGAATTGAACATTGAAGCAAAAGTTTGCCTACTTTATCCATTATTGTTCTATTCCATAGGACATATCCAAGGAGTATGTGCACGCAGTACGAACCCAGAGAGTTCAGCAAGGAGGAGAAAGAGAACTGCCTCCAATCTGAGAATCTGAAGAATTTTGTCAACTCGGTGGCCTCCAGGTAAGGGATCATTTAAATGATGGATACGATCGAGTGTCTGGGACTCAAGGGGAGCGTTTTAATGCATGGAATGACTGAAAGCCAACCAGAGTTATACATTATAGTGCAGCCTTGAGGCCTTGAGGAATCCACTCTCATACATTATGAAAGCCAAGGCCTGATCAAGATATGCACAAAGTAACTTATGGAGACTTAACTTTTCTTCTGGCAATTCTCCATGGTTTATGCTGATGTATGTTTTCTGCTCATTATCTAAGCTCTAATGTTTTTTAAAGTCAAACTAAAATAACATTTTATTGACTAGTACTCGATAAAGTCCTATCCTATCTGTATACCATCAATCTATTACATGACCTACTGTGTTCTACATTCCATCCTGTTCTGTACATCAGACTAGTCTGGTTACCAGTCTTTTTAGCTAACTTTCCACTCCTTGCCAGTCCTGAGTATTTGGCAAATGACAGGAGTGACAAGGAGTGGAATGTAATAGCTGAGCAGAGACAGGATCCAGGCTAACATAACATTTTTTTTTCTGAGAAGGAGAGATGAGAGTATTACTTAAACTATATATATATATATATATATATAGTTTATCTTTCGTTAGTCAGCACCTCACCTGACGGCCGAGATATACTGTAGATGGGTTAGCTGACAATGTCACAAAAATTGTTTTATACTATACAGCAGTAACTCGCCTAGCCACGCTATGGCCGCCTGCATGTGGGTGCTAACAAGCTAGCAAGCATGCAAGGTAGTGCTAACTATCAACAGCCATTGTCAGCCAATCCAGTAGGGGTTGGAAGCTATGGTGAGCTTCGATTGGTTACTTGCGCCGTGATATTGCTGTAGATTTGCATAAAGTTCAGCTTTTCCCAATTTTATTCCCCCCTTGTTCAGCTCCCTCGCCCATGCTCGCATCGCCCAACTGTCCCCCCGCCCACTCTGCTTCTCACAGCTTTCCTTCCATTGAAAATGAATGGGAAGCCGCTGTTTCACCGCGCGATGCCGTCTCGAGTGTATATGCCCTGTAAAGATGTGTGTGTTCTTTATTAAATGAACTTCCCAGGTTTGAGATAGCCATCCAGCAGAATGAAATCATGGATGTGTTCTTTGACGACTGGAAGGCCCTGAGTGAGGAGGACAGTGGCTACGGACGGAAGGCTGACCCACACCTGAAGGAGTACCAGTCCTTCACTGACCTGCACTTCAGCAAGGACAAGACCATCAGCAACATCAACTGGCACCCCACCATCAACGGTAAGGGACAGGAACATCATAGAAATAGAGTTACTAGAATGGGCGTCCAGTTCAATTCAATGAGGCTTTAATGGGTTGGCCGGTGGAAGTACAGCAGGAAGCGTCCTCATTAACCAGGAGGTAGTAATCATATTAATATGAGGAACATGGACACGGGGTCGAGACAAGGGGAACAGTACAGGTGCCTACTGTATTGAAGGGTCTGCAGTGTGAGTGTGGTTATGAATGATTGTTACTGTGGCCCGAAAAAAGATCAGTGCAATCATTTACATTTAGCAGACAGACAGTGATATACAGGGGTGACTGTCTGTCAAAATGAAGGAACAGTAATGTTCCGCCACTGAACAGAACATACAGAATACTTATCATCATCAGTTACTGTATGGGTGTTACAATCAAATCAAAGTTTATTGGTCGTTTAAACAGATTTGCAGATGTTATCAGGTGCAGTGAAATACTTGTGTTTCTACTAGCTCCAACAGTGCAGTAATACCTAGCAATACAATAACAATACACGCATAATCCAAAAAAAGAAAACATGTATTATATAGGAGGAGCCATGACTACAATACAGTATATACTTATAAAGTGGTTGAAACAGTATGTAAACATTATTAAAGTGACCAGTGTTCAATGACTCTATGTCACAGGAGGTCTGTGGCACCTTGATTGGGGAGGATGGGCTTGTGGTAATGGCTGGAGCGGAATGGTATCAAATACATGTGTATGGTTTTGACAGTGGTTATATGTGGTTGTGGTAGTTTCTGTATGGTTCTGTAACATTGTGACAGTGTTTATCAGAATCACCTTTAAGTACATTTACATATGCCCGGAATTCGAGCTGGCGAAATAGTGCTAAACAGAAGGTACAGACAGAAGGTACAGACAGAAGATACAGACAGAATGTATAGACAACATCCACATACAGATGGGTATACAGACACAATCCGTATTACACATAGTAAGAAAGAATATGTGGTTGTGTTTAGGTGTGATAGCGGTGGCTGTGACAGAGAGGCTGTCCTTCGAGGACAGGATCAATGGCTCCACTAAGCTGCTCCTAAACCCCTCCCTCATTCTCTTCTGGAGCTTCTCTGATCCCATCAACCCACAGGTATGGTATAGCAAAGTCTTCTCTTTCATTTCATCCTCTTCTACCTCTCTCTCTCTCTCTGGATAAATCCTCACTGACAGCTTACAAGCAATATCTCTCTTCTCACCCTTGACTCACGTCAGATCTGTTTGAGATGAGCTCTCCTAAAAAGAGAATGGCTTTAGAAGTTGCTTTGAACTGTCATTCAAAGCCTTTGTTTGGTTAAGTTGAAGTAAGAGCCTCTTAATTACAATTGAGTTGAACAGTTGAATTTACCCAAGGATAATAGAGCCATTATAAAGTACTGTATATGAGCTGGTTTAGGGATATAAAAAAATACTGCAATACATTTTCAGCAGATAAAATAAACAAATTTGTTAGGAATATACCAAATTCAGCTCTGCACTTGTTAGGAAAATACCAAATTCAGCTCTGCACTTGTTAGGAATAGACCACATTCAGCTTTGCACTTGTTAGGAATAGACCAAATTCAGCTCTGCACTTGTTAGGAATATACCAAATTCAGCTTTGCACTTGTTAGGAATAGACCAAATTCAGCTCTGCACTTGTTAGGAATAGACCAAATTCAGCTTTGCACTTGTTAGGAATAGACCAAATTCAGCTCTGCACTTGTTAGGAATAGACCAAATTCAGCTTTGCAATTGTTAGGAATAGACCAAATTCAGCTTTGCAATTGTTAGGAATATACCAAATTCAGCTTTTCACTTGTTAGGAATATACCAAATTCAGCTCTGCACTTGTTAGGAAAATACCAAATTCAGCTCTGCACTTGTTAGGAATAGACCACATTCAGCTTTGCACTTGTTAGGAATAGACCAAATTCAGCTCTGCACTTGTTAGGAATATACCAAATTCAGCTTTGCACTTGTTAGGAATAGACCAAATTCAGCTCTGCACTTGTTAGGAATAGACCAAATTCAGCTTTGCACTTGTTAGGAATAGACCAAATTCAGCTCTGCACTTGTTAGGAATAGACCAAATTCAGCTTTGCAATTGTTAGGAATAGACCAAATTCAGCTTTGCAATTGTTAGGAATATACCAAATTCAGCTTTTCACTTGTTAGGAATAGACCAAATTCAGCTTTGCACTTGTTAGGAATAGACCAAATTCAGCTCTGCACTTGTTAGGAATAGACCAAATTTAGTGCTGCACTTGAACATAATGTAGCCTAACTCATTGTTTTGCATTACAAAGCTGTTACTCTGTTCTTTTTTGTTTGTTTTATGTTCAGTGAAATGGAATCATTTGCACATGGGATTAGCCAAGGCCATGGATTTAAAATGCTGAGTGTATTGAATGACTAGAATAAATAAATACATTCGATGGCAAGGGACCCTAGTACTTGAAAGTCTCTCTCTGCTTTGAAATGTAATGCCTCAGCCCACTGTAACGCTGTGGGTTTCTCTTTTCTGCTGTTTGCAGTTGCTGTTGGAGTGCCCAGACGACGTCTTCTCCTTTGAGTTCTGTCCTTCCGACCCAAATATTATTGTTGGTGGCTGCATGAACGGCCAGGTTCTGACTCCGTCTCTCTCTCTCTTTCTCTCTTTCTCTCTCGCTCCCTCCATCTCTTTACTGCTAAGTTAACATCTTTCTATTGCCCTCTTTGGTGCTGCTGACCAAATGTTTCTCTCTTGATGTTAATACTCTTCTCAACTACGTTCTCTCTCTCTCTTGTCATCTCAGGTTGTATTATGGAATATGGGATATATCCACCCACGTATTTCCCTCTCTCTCTCCCTTCCCTTTCCCTGCTCCCTCTCCCTCATCCTCTCTCCCTTTCCCTCTCTCCCTCCTTCTATCCCTCCCTTCCTCCCTACCTATCTACCTACCTCCCTGTCTCTGTTTCAGTGCCCACTAACTGTCAGCACTGTGGATTTTTTCTTATGAGGCTGTATTATATAACCATCTCAGGAGTAGATTTCATTTCCCATGTCCTCCTCCGTCCCAGGCCTCACTGGCCTCACTGGCTTCATTTCAAGGGAATCTGATAAAACAGATAAATAGCTGTTTATAGAAGGTGCAGCTTTCTTTTCGTTCTCTCCTTTTCGTTCTCTCCTCTTTGGCCATTATCCTCCATTGTTTTCTCCGTGGTTTTCTTTCATGAAATGTGTCATATTAAACTGAAGCATTAATAATACGTTAAAATGAGAGGGTTTTATGAGAGGAGGTGAAGGTGTAGTTGTTGATCCACCCTGAGTAATACACTTATTTGTGTTGTTGTCATCTCAGGTTGTGTTATGGGATATATCCACCCACGTAGAACAATTACAGGGCACACGCACCAGTGGTGGAAAGAACATAGCAGCAAACACCAACGCTTTAGTAAGTACTAATCAACATTCTGTCCTGATCACACTGACTCAATCCCAATGGCATGCTTCTGCAGATGAGGTCATTGCAAGTCTATGAGGGGTCCCAATTCTGGTTCATAATATTATCTTCAATTT
The DNA here is from genome assembly GCF_016432855.1 of Salvelinus namaycush. Classification (NCBI taxonomy): domain Eukaryota; kingdom Metazoa; phylum Chordata; class Actinopteri; order Salmoniformes; family Salmonidae; genus Salvelinus; species Salvelinus namaycush. The sequence continues at coordinate 35,974,113 of NC_052316.1, forward strand.
AGATGCCCAGTTCTAGGCTAAGTTTTAAAGTTAAAGCCCTGTGACGCAGTGAGATGATGACACATTGGCTTGCCGGGTTTCTCTTCATCCTCAGCCTTTAATTAAAGGGGAATGCAGCGGTCCTGATGGTCCTTTTCAAGCCAACCCTGGCGATCACAGCAAGCCAGACCTAACCCATATACTTAGGCAGCTTAGCCCCACAAACCTCAACTCTGTCCAGGTCAGACCTAACCAAAGCCTGTTACAAGGGCAACATTACTACAACATTATAGACCATCTCTGACCTAACCTAACCATATACCGTCGCAAAACCAGCCTTAACTAGTAAGCAGAAAACCTGGAACCCCAAAGCTGTTGCCTGCCACATCCATCCCATTTCCAATGGGGTGGGACGATTCCAGTATTGCGATATTCATTAGTATCGTAGCAAGGAAACAAAACATGAAGCGGATTTCACTTCTTTATGAAACAAACATGGAAACAAATATCATTATGTTGTCATCCAGAGTCACATGTATTTATTTTCCAACCTGTAGCACACAATATTTTACAGCAGGTTTTTAAAGAACAAAAGAGTTTGGTCAACTTCATGTTTTCATGTTTGCAGTGGAAAAATATTGCGATACTGTTATCGTCACAGCCCTAATATCCAACCTTCATTAGTCTCTATCTCAGTTTATTCTTTGTTTATTACCTGGTACAATATGATAGCAGCTGCATCCATCTTCCTTCCCTCCATTCACTGTCCCTGTTCACTCCAGAGTCAACATCCAGTATCCAGAGTCAACGACACCAACACACACCACACTCCAGTTGTTGCCTAACCCCTCTATGCCCCTGATAGGTCTTTCATGTCCAATAACACACACACACACACACACACACACACACACACACACACACACACACACACACACACACACACACACACACACACACACACACACACACACACACACACACACACACACACAGCTGACATAACACACATCTGATTACAGCTATGTGTTTTCAGAACAAACAATGGCAGTTCTATCAGCTAAAGATGTCCTTTACTAGCACCTGTTACTGCCTTGTAAACCCCCCGTATGGTTTTAAGGGAACGTGTGTATGTCCTAACCTGCCATATTCACACCTTTTGTAGAGACAGGCTGTGTCCCAAATGGCACCCTATCCCCTACATAGTGCCCTACTTTTGACCAGAGCCCTATTGTCCCCGGTCAAAAGTAGTGCGCTACAGTATATAGGGAAAAGGGTGCCATAACCCAGTAGACATGCACAAACAGTAACATATACAGCACTCTCCAAGCATGCAGCTGTACTGATAAGTCTACATCTCTTTCCGATCAGCCAGTGATCTCAGTCTTAATGAGAAACAGAGCCAACGACAGCGGTGGCCAAAGTGCAAAGTGAAATCACATGCACTGCTCTAGGTCCTAAACCATTTAGAGCAAAAAAACAAAAATCCTTCTGTATATAATATAAACCACATTCTGGTCTTAATTTCCACTGTTAGCAAAGCTGTATATTATTTGAATTCTGTCTTTAGTAGAATAGAAAGGACAATTCTGGGACAATAAAGTATTTCACTCTGTATCCTCCATAGTGCTATTATGGTATGGAACCTGTTGATTGACCTGACAGTGCTTATGCCACCCTGCTGTTTGCTGTTTGCTGTATTGTGTGACTAAAACCCTGCTGTTTGCTGTAATCCCTGTGTGTTTGTCACCCCAGCAGGGCTTTGAAGACAAGCGGGAGAATGAGACCCCTGTGGTGCGTTACTGTGCTGTCTCAGGCATAGAGAATGGCCACAAAGCACCCATTACAGACATCCAGTGGCTGCCGGGAACCTTTGAGGTACAGAGTTACTGTAGGGGGATGAAGGGAAGAACTGTAGGGGGATGAGGGGAGGAACTGTAGGAGGATGAGGGGAAGAACTGTAGGAGGATGAGGGGAGGAACTGTAGGAGGATGAGGGGAGGAACTGTAGGGGGATGAGGGGAGTTACTTTAGGGGGATGAGGGGAGGAACTGCAGGGGGATGAGGGGAGGAACTGTAGCCCCGACGTCATTACATACCCCAGTTTGGGAATACCTACTGTAGGGGGATGATAGCGGGGTGAGGGTAGGCTGATGCCTTATGAAGAGAGCAATTTGAGGGATACTTTTGAATCATTATGAATTGTTTGTCTTTTGACTAAACTTTAAAGCAGTGATATTCAAACTTTTTCAGTGGGAACCCCAGTTTCTTATCCAGAATTTCTGGGGGACCCCACCCCTCCCCAAATCTAGAAACAGAATGTTAAAGGCCCAGTGCAGTCAAAAATAGATTTTCCTGTGATTTATATACACTGCTCAAAAAAATAAAGGGAACACTTAAACAACACAATGTAACTCCAAGTCAATCACACTTCTGTGAAATCAAACTGTCCACTTAGGAAGCAACACTGATTGACAATAAATTTAACATGCTGTTGTGCAAATGGAATAGACAAAAGGTGGAAATTATAGGCAATTAGTAAGACACCCCCAAAAAAGGAATGGTTCTGCAGGTGGTGACCACAGACCACTTCTCAGTTCCTATGCTTCCTGGCTGATGTTTTGGTCACTTTTGAATGCTGGCGGTGCTTTCACTCTAGTGGTAGCATGAGACGGAGTCTACAACCCACACAAGTGGCTCAGGTAGTGCAGTTCATCCAGGATGGCACATCAATGCGAGCTGTGGCAAAAAGGTTTGCTGTGTCTGTCAGCGTAGTGTCCAGAGCATGGAGGCGCTACCAGGAGACAGGCCAGTACATCAGGAGACGTGGAGGAGGCCGTAGGAGGGCAACAACCCAGCAGCAGGACCGCTACCTCCGCCTTTGTGCAAGGAGGTGCACTGCCAGAGCCATGCAAAATGACCTCCAGCAGGCCACAAATGTGCATGTGTCAGCATATGGTCTCACAAGGGGTCTGAGGATCTCTCTCGGTACCTAATGGCAGTCAGGCTACCTCTGGCGAGCACATGGAGGGCTGTGCGGCCCCACAAAGAAATGCCACCCCACACCATGACTGACCCACCGCCAAACCGGTCATGCTGGAGGATGTTGCAGGCAGCAGAACGTTCTCCACGGCGTCTCCAGACTCTGTCACGTCTGTCACATGTGCTCATGTGCTCAGTGTGAACCTGCTTTCATCTGTGAAGAGCACAGGGCGCCAGTGGCGAATTTGCCAATCTTGGTGTTCTCTGGCAAATGCCAAACGTCCTGCACGGTGTTGGGCTGTAAGCACAACCCCCACCTGTGGACGTCGGGCCCTCATACCACCCTCATGGAGTCTGTTTCTGACCGTTTGAGCAGACACATGCACATTTGTGGCCTGCTGGAGGTCATTTTGCAGGGCTCTGGCAGTGCACCTCCTTGCACAAAGGCGGAGGTAGCAGTCCTGCTGCTGGGTTGTTGACCTCCTACGGCCTCCTCCACGTCTCCTGATGTACTGGCCTGTCTCCTGGTAGCGCCTCCATGCTCTGGACACTACGCTGACAGACACAGCAAACCTTTTTGCCACAGCTCGCATTGATGTGCCATCCTGGATGAACTGCACTACCTGAGCCACTTGTGTGGGTTGTAGACTCCGTCTCATGCTACCACTAGAGTGAAAGCACCGCCAGCATTCAAAAGTGACCAAAACATCAGCCAGGAAGCATAGGAACTGAGAAGTGGTCTGTGGTCACCACCTGCAGAACCATTCCTTTTTTGGGGGTGTCTTACTAATTGCCTATAATTTCCACCTTTTGTCTATTCCATTTGCACAACAGCATGTTAAATTTATTGTCAATCAGTGTTGCTTCCTAAGTGGACAGTTTGATTTCACAGAAGTGTGATTGACTTGGAGTTACATTGTGTTGTTTAAGTGTTCCCTTTATTTTTTTGAGCAGTGTATATTTCCACACTGAGGTTGGAATAATACTGTGAAATTGTGAAAATTATGATAATGCCCTTTTAGTGGGGTGGCAGGTAGCCTAGTGGTTAGAGCATTTTGTTCAAAATTGTTTCATTTTGGCGACACCACTGCAATTTTCTCAACCCGACTTTGAATACCACTGACTTAAAGGGATAGTTCGGGATTTTGGCAATGACACCCTTTATCTACTTCCCCAGAGTTAGATGAACTTGTGAATATTTCTCTCCATCCAGTATGAAGGAAGTTAGAGGTGGTTGCAAAAATCCTGAACTATCCCTTTAAGATGCTTTATTAGCTAATTATTTGATTGTGATTTCTTACCATGGGAAAATACTAATGTGATTTGTGCTTGTGTATTTGACTTTTCTGTTTTTGTCCAAATGAATCATTCTTGAAAGTTTTGGTCTCAACACACCCGGCTCCCAGCACAAATGTTTTACCCCTTTTTTCACCCCAAATTCATGGTATCCAATTGGTAGTTACAGTCTTGTATCATCACTGCAACTTCCGTACGGACTCGGGAGAGGCGAAGGTCGAGAGCCGTGTGTCCTCCGAAACACAACCCAACCAAGCCGCACTGCTTCTTGACACAATGCCCACTTAACCCGGAAGCCAGCCGCACCAATGTGTCGGCGGAAACACTGTAGTGTCAGCGTGCACTGTGCCTGGCCCGCCACAGGAGTCGCTAGTGCGCAATGGGACAAGGACATCCCTGCCGGCCAAACCCTCCCCTAACCCAGATGACTCTGGGCCAATTGTACGCCGCCCCATGGGTCTCCCGGTCGCGGCCGGCTGCGACAGAGCCTGGACTCAAACCTAGAATCTCTAGTGGCGCAGCTAGCACTGCGATGCATTGCCTTAGACCACTGCAGCACTCGGGAGGCCCCACCTTATGAGATCTAAAGTAAATACACTTAACTAAGTACCAACCTACCAGGGTTCAGTGAGAACTACTCAACTGACAGTTTTAAGCCTTCACACCTAATTTACACACTGATATTCAAACACTTACATTAAAAGGGTTAGCTAGGTCCTCTTATCACACTAATGATTTCTGAGTCTAATTTTGGTATGATGACCCTGTTTAATTTACGATCCAATCTGACTTAAAAGCACTTTGACCGTTACACAATACATTTTAGCAGGATCTGAGATAGATGATCAGTGAAAGTAGTCACAGTAGAGAAGGTCTATAGGAATAGCTTTATAGGAGTGGTCAAGGGTGAATGTCACAACAGGCTTTTAGACATAATTGCTATGGTCCATCTACATCAGGAAGCACCATAGAGATCATCTCTATGTCAGGGATCCTGTCAACACAAGCCTCCCTAACAGGTCAGAGCAGGTAATAGTAGGTAACACGTATCTTCAAGTGACTTGTCGTGATGCCTATATAGTGCTGTCTTAGTAATAATATCACTACAAGCCTTTCACACTAGCCTGGGTGCCAGTGTAATATTGAGCATGACAATTCCAGAAGGAGTTGGCAAGAGAGCAGAAACAGACTTGACACCCAGGCTACATTCACATGGTTTTATTAAAGAGGTGGATAGTAATGAAGTTATCCCTTCCTCAATCTCCTTGTATGCTCTGAGTTTGAAGTGAGTGAACATTCATTGGTTATACCATCTAATAAAGTGTGTCTTTTGTCTTATGTCTAAAGAAGCGTGTGGGTGGTGGTGCAACGCTTCGTTACAATCCACGGACAGTCGTTGGTTTAAGTGAAACCATGCAATTATCAAAGTGTCCCCAGGGAGCCAAACCTGGAAAACCATAGAGGGAGGGATAGCATTATTCTAGGACTAAAATACAGCTGCACAATGGTCTATGCTCCCAAGTGCTCCCTTTTATTAGGACAAGGTTTCGACCCTAAATGGGATATCATTACTCACCGTGACAAGGACTGAAAAGCCTACCTGTGGTGTAGTAGATATTCATTCATTTTCTCTCTTTCATTCTGATAAGGTCTCTAGAATGGGGGTACCGATGGAGAACAGGAATGGAATATGTGTTCAGATCGTCACCTGCGCCCCTGATTGGTACAAAGTGACATTAATATTAAATGACTGACTAAATGCAATCGTTTTATTTATTTTTTAAAATATTGAATGAAAAACAATACAATTATAATTTAGATGTCTCTTTGTTGGTGTTTTTGTTTGTTTCTTTTGTTTTCCCTGTGTTTGTCTCTCCCTACCAGTTGTGTGATGTTCTGGGATATTCGTGCTCCGAGGGTACTCCAGACCATGGCCGACCAGCGGAAACAGAAGGTGGAGGAGAAACCCCTGGAGAATCCTCACGGTGTTCCCAACACCTTCAAACACCTCGACCTCACATGGAAACCACTCATCAGGGTACAGCATATATCATACTGTACCATTACTGATTTATAACAGACCCCTTGGTTAATTGGTAACACTCCTGGTATGACCCCAGAGACCAGGGTTCAGTCTCCACTTTAATTTTCCCCTACACTTCTAATCTGTTGGAATTACACACAGAAAATATGAAGGGAGAGTGGTGTTCCTAGTGTTGCCTATTTTTGGAATGTACTGTGTGTTTGACAGTTCTCTAAAGGCATTAGATAGATGTCAAAGCTATCGTCTTGTCATGTGTTAGGTTTCCCTGCCTAAGATTGATACCAGCGGGGAATACAGCCCTTTGAAAATCAGCCTGCGAGACAACACCTGTGACAACCATACAGGTAGCAACGCAGGTGAGTATTTACCTTCCCTCTTCCTCTACCTTTTTTCTCTCTCCTTCTCCTTCAGGCATTGATGCAGGTGAGCATCTCCCTTCCCTCTGTTTATTTCTCTTGCTGTCACTTTCTTTTCCTATTTTCATCCTCCCTTTTTTCTAACCCCTTCAAGCAACACAGATGAGCAGAACACTAAACAGTAAGCCAAAACAACATCTGTCTTCAAATCAAGAATCTTAGGAGATAAAGATATAAGAGACTAGTTACTCTTTGTAATGGACCCGCAGGGCACACACTGTCTGTGGAGTGTGTGATGTGTTTGTCAGTGTGTCTGTACATTGCGTTCGACATGCTTGTGTATGTGTGTGAGTGTGCCACTGTCTCAGATTCTACTTTGGATCAGTGAGCTCCATGATCAGTGGGGCATGTCCGTCTGTCCCTTCACCACCCCCCCCCCTCACCCATCTCACCCCTCTCGCCTCTGGTTTCATACTGTTTTATTAAACGATCGGTCCCAGACCTAGACAAGGCTCTCATAGTCGGGGGGCATTAACCTTGTTGACTGTCAGCTGTTTGCAATATGCTGCTGAGCCCCTGGGGCCAAAAGATGTTACTGTGTCTCGGGTGGTACATCAAGAAGAAAACCTGCCTTTGTCTTGCTGCTTTAAGATCTGCCTTTATACACACAGCTTTCATAATGGTTATGGAATGAATTCATTTTCAGTTACTGAACCTAAAAAGTGATGCATTTTTGGGGCGTTTTTTGGGCATGTCGTGGGCTGTTTCGATATGATCTATGTAATGAATAGGGTCAGCTGTCTTGAGTTAAGGTGGGTAGCGGCTTTGTCTGTTAGAGAATGGAAGGTCAGGTAACTAACATAGAGAGTCTTGATTGGAAGGTGTTACCTGTCCTGTCTGAAAGACTCCTCCCTACGATCCTCCAACCAATAGGAACACTAGGTTTAGATTGTAGAAGGTGGTGATCTTCGTGTCATCAATGACGCTATGATGATCAATGTCATCAGTCATCACTGGAACGTTTGTTAGTGTAACCCAATTTGATCTTAACCACAGTTATAATGAGTAGCCTACATCTCCTATAACTAATAGTGTGTAGTGATCAGACAGATATACCCTAGAGATAGCTAATATAATATGGCGATAAAGGGCTGTGAACACGCTGTCGAGTCCTGCACTATCACTGCAGACAGTGGGGCTTTTGTCATTGAAAAGGCCGCTCCTTACCTTCTCCCTCTCCTGCTGGTGGTGGTCAGATGACTGAGCTGGTACCAAGCCTTACAGAGCCACAGCCCCACGTGCTCTCCGGTCAACTGCCCTGCCTGTTTCACTCACAGAGTAACAGTCATTAAAGAGCTACAAAAGGCTATCTGGAATAAATGCCCTAACTATGATGTTTAACTGCATAACAACACTGCTCACTCTGTGCTTCCCCCTATTAACCCCTGACAGACAGGGCCCACCTGAATGCAGAGAGGTCAGAGGTTGCTCCAGAATACGCCCTGCTCAGAGTGCTTTCAGCCAAACAACTCAAACCGCTGGAGGACATCTGCACCCAGTTATACGCAGGGACCGAGGTAATGTAGCCTTTCTTCTCCATAGCTATTATATGGATGGATGGATAGAAGGAAGTTCCAAGGGGGAACTGAAAAGTACATACTACTAGAGGTGGAATGTGTTTCATTGATGAGTTATGGAGTTAACACTTTTCATGAAGAACTCAATTCAAGTCACAGGTCACTTCATACTGTATGCCAACTGTAAACTATCCATCCTGGGGCTTAGTTACACTAAGGTAAAACTCAGCTACAACTTGTTCTTTCTACCACATTTTGCCCTCAGGACGGAGAGCTTGTGTACACAGACTGGAAGTTGGAGAAGGACAACGACTCTGGACGACTGTTCAGTAAGATCATCATAAATGAGACTTTATCTATAATATAATTTAAACTATACTCTTACAGTTAACACGTCCGTTGGTTCACAGCCAAGGAAAATACATAATCTCCTAAACCTCTAGAGCTCTGAGTAATCGGGGAGATTGGTTGCTTGTTTCATATATCTTAAGTATCATGAATGTAACTGCTCTACAGATTCCATGGAGACTCAAACAATGCCTTCAGGATCTCCTATTCTCCTCCTAATCATAGTTTGTTTAAGCACAAGAGATTTGAGGCAGTCAAGAAACAAAACAAGGCATTTACTGTCTGGGAAATAGATTTAATATCATGGCTGCTAGACTACAATAGTATCACTACGAAAGTATTGAGCCATTCAGCAATTTATGACCAATTACAGGAGATTAAACTTGGTTCCCTCATCTCGTTTTGGCAGGGCACAGGAATGTGATTACTTAATAATAAACTGTGTCTCATGTCACAACAGCGTCAGGGTAGACAAAGGTTATTTGCTTGTACATTAATGGTAAATTGCTCCCTATAAAGCACGTTCCTCATGTTAGTTAATGGTAAGGGGGAAATGGTTCCCAAGGGAAATGACATTATTATACTATAATATGTGCTCCCAGTGGTCAGTAGACTGTTTATTTAGCTTTAACGTTATTACTGTATCCCAATAGGAAGATACTGGTCCTTGGACATGGCACCACTGTTGATTCAAATCTTGATGAAACATTCAGACACAGACACACATAGCTTCCTCAGACTCATTTTCCATGTGTGTCACGACTTCTGCCGAAGTCGATGCCTCTCCTTGTTCGGGCGGTGTTCGGCGGTCGACGTCACCGTTCTTCTAGCCATCGCCGATCCATTTTTAATTTTCCATTTGTTTTGTCTCGTTTTCCCACACACCTGGTTTTCATCTCCCAATTACTGGTCATGTATTTAACCCTCTGTTTCCCCCATGTCTTTGTGTGTGATTGTTTATTGTTCATGTCAGTACGTTTCCGGCTGGTTTTGTCCGGGTGCTGTTTTCACCCGTGTTTTGTGGCAACCGTTATTGTTCGCATATTGGTACTGTTACTTGTGCTATTTTCTTGAGTAAAGTGCGTTGTTCACTCATCTCTGCTCTCCTGCGCCTGACTTCATGCACCAGCTACACTCACCGCCTGACAATGTGGCTCATCTCCTATGTGGTTGAACTGGGGTAATCCCTCTCTCAATTCAATTTCAATTCAATTTAAGGGCTTCATTAGCATGGGAAACAGATGTTTACATTGCCAAAGCAAGTGAAATAGATAATAAACAAAAGTGAAATAAACAGTAAAAGATTAACAGTAAACATTACACTCACAAAAGTTCCCAAAAAATAAAGACATTTCAAATGTCATATTATGTCTATATACACTGTTGTAATGATGTGCAAATAGTTAAAGTACAAAAGGGAAAATAAATAAATAAAAATATAGGTTGTATTTACAATGGTGTCTGTTCTTCACTGGTTTCCCTTTTCTTGTGCCAACAGGTATTCTCTTGAGAGCCAGGTCTGCCTTCAGCGGCCTTTCTCAATAGCAAGGCTATGCTCACTGAGTCTGTATATAGTCAAATATTTCCTTAATTTTGGGTCAGTCACTGTGGTCAGGTATTCTGCCACTGTGTACTCTCTGTTTAGGGCCAAATAGCATTCTAGTTTGCTCTGTTTTTTTGTTAATTCTTTCCAATGTGTCAAGTAATTATCTTTTTGTTTTCTCATGATTTGGTTGGGTCTAATTGTGCTGTTGTCCTGGGGCTCTGTGGGGTGTGTTTGTGTTTGTGAACAGAGCCCTAGGACCAGCTTGCTTAGGGGACTCTTCTCCAGGTTCATCTCTCTGTAGGTGATGGCTTTGTTATGGAAGGTTTGGGAATCGCTTCCTTTTAGGTGGTTGTAGAATTTAACGGCTCTTTTCTGGATTTTGATAATTAGTGGGTATCGGCCTAATTCTGCTCTGCATGCATTATTTGGTGTTCTACGTTGTACACGGAGGATATTTTTGCAGAATTCTGCATGCAGAGTCTCAATTTGGTGTTTGTCCCATTTTGTGAAGTCTTGGTTGGTGAGCGGACCCCAGACCTCACAACCATAAAGGGCAATGGGCTCTATGACTGATTCAAGTATTTTTAGCCAGATCCTAATTGGTATGTTGAAATTTATGTTCCTTTTGATGGCATAGAATGCCCTTCTTGCCTTGTCTCTCAGATCGTTCACAGCTTTGTGGAAGTTACCTGTGGCGCTGATGTTTAGGCCGAGGTATGTATAGTTTTTTGTGTGCTCTAGGGCAACAGTGTCTAGATGGAATTTGTGGTCCTGGCGACTGAACCTTTTTTGGAACACCATTATTTTTGTCTAACTGAGATATACTGTCAGGGCCCAGGTCTGGCAGAATCTGTGCAGAAGATCTAGGTGCTGCTGTAGGCCCTCATTGGTTGGGGACAGAAGAACCAGATCATCAGCAAACAGTAGACATTTGACTTCAGATTCTAGTAGGGTGAGGCCGGGTGCTGCAGATTGTTCTAGTGCCCTCGCCAATTCGTTGATATATATGTTGAAGAGGGTGGGCTTAAGCTGCATCCCTGTCTCACCCCACGACCCTGTGTGAAGAAATGTGTGTGTTTTTTGCCAATTTTAACTGCACACTCTCTCTCTCTGTCTCTCTCTCTGTTTCTGTCTACTTCTCTCTGTTTTTCAGGTGCCAAGCCCTCTCATCGGTTTATAATCCATGATGGGCAGGTGAACACTGTTCGTCGGTCTCCCTTCTTTAAAGACATCATTCTGACCGTGGGAGGATGGACCTTTGCCATCTGGAAGGAGGGCGTCATGGTAACAACAATAACAACATTTGGTCAAACACAGACTCATTAAGATAATTTGGTATCACTTAACTTAAACCCTGCAGGTATAATGCATTCTAACTTGTTGTAAGTATACATGAGCCTTTATAAGGTTATATGATAAGGCTTATAAAATGTTTTTAAGCATTTGAACTTGTTGTGATCTACGACCTTTCAGAACGGCCCCATCATCCAGTCATCGTGTTCTCAGAAGAAGTGCACTGTGGGATACTGGTCCCAGTCACGTCCAGCTGTGCTCTTCATCGGTAAGGAGGATGGGAACATCGATGTGTGGGACCTTCTGGAGAAGACCCATGAGCCCTCCCAGACCCAGAACATCACTGCCACCCAGATCACATGCATCAAACCCTGGATCGTCTCCTGTGAGTCGCCGCTGATCTTGGTGCTGCCAGCATGGTCCCAGATCTGTTTGTGCTGTCTTACCAACTCTTATGGTCATCGTGGCAGTAGGATTGACAAGACAGCACAAACAGATCTGGAACCAGGCTATGTTGCTAATGCTGCTGCTGCTGCTGGATCCCTGCATTTATTTATTGTTGGATTCAGAAAGTTCTGTATTAATCTGATTCACTTTTTGTTTGTTGTACAAGCAGCAAAGCAGCATCTCCTGGCTGTGTCTGATTACCTGGGCACTCTGCATATTCTGGAGATCCCATGGACACTTCGCAGCCCCTCCAGCAATGAGGTTTGTACTGGAGGTGGCCTCTAGGACAACAGGATGGATTCAATTTTACCATCTGTGTTTTTTTATCTCCAATGCGTTTGATATAACTCTACCATCCTCCGTCTGCGTGCGTTTGTGTGTGGTGTGTGTGTGTGTGTGTGTGTGTAGAAGCTGAGCATGAGTAAGTACTTTGAGAAGGAGGTGGACAGGCTGGTGTACTTTGAGAAGAGGAGGGAGATGAGAGCCAAGGAGAAGAAAGACTCCGAGGCAGAGGAGCTGAGAAAGAAGATGGTGAGATGCAGTATATAGAGATGATTATTAACTGATGGAAAACATTATCTGTGTATAATGTCACATGGTCAGAACAGATTCAAATTGGTTCTAAAGTTTTGCCATTTTTAGCTCATACGTTTAAAGCCAGAGCATCGAATATTGCCTGCTTAAAGTTGGTCTGTCTGCACATTAAAAAAAATATATATATATTTTCCCAAAATCATTTAAGACAGCCATGACATAACAGATTGCTAACAGATTGCTTGATGCATAATGTGTGTGTACTCCTGAGTACCTGTTTCTAAGTTATTCTCAACGTCTTGAGCCAGAAGGTGACAATCAGCTACATACTGTAAGTCTTGCAAACGGATTTAATTGACCCAAAGTTACAGTTGAAGTCGGTTGGAGTCATTAAAACTTGTTTTTCAACCACTTCTTGTTAACAAACTATCGTTTTGGCAAGTCGGTTAGGACATCTACTTTGTGCATGACACAAGTAATTTTTCCAACAATTGTTTACAGACAGATTATTTCACTTATAATTCACTGTATCAGTGAAGTTTACATACACTAAGAAGTTTACATACACTAAGTTGTCTGTGTGTCACGTTCCTGACCTGTTTTCCTTGTTTTTGTATGTGTTTAGTTGGTCAGGGCGTGAGTTGGGGTGGGCATTCTATGTTATGTGTTTCTATGTTGGGTTAAATGTGTTGCCTGATATGGTTCTCAATTAGAGGCAGGTGTTTGACGTTTCCTCTGATTGAGAACCATATTAAGGTAGGCTGTTCTCACTGTTTGTTTGTGGGTGATTGTTCCTGTGTCTGTGTCTGTTGCACCACACGGGACTGTTTCGTTTGTTCGTTTGGCTAGTCTTACCTGTTCGTGCGTTTCTTCGTGTCTATGTAAGTTCTCATGTTCAGGTCAGTCTACGTCGTTGGTTTGTTATTTTGTTAATTATCAAGTGTAGTTTGTGTCAGTGTTCGTCTTGTCAAATAAATTCATTATGTCTACATTCAACGCTGCATTTTGGTCCGACCCTTACTCCTCCTCCTCATCCGAGGAGGAGGCATTAGACAGCCGTTACAGAATCACCCACCAACCAAGGACCAAGCGGCGTGGGAGAAAGCAACAGCGATCGCAGGATTCATGGACATGGGAGGAAATATTGGACGGTAAAGGTCCATGGGCACAGCCAGGAGAATATCGCCGCCCCAAAGCTGAGCTGGAGGCAGCGAAAGCAGAGAGGCGGCATTTTGAGGAGCTAGCCCGGAAGCAGGAGAAGGATCTGGGCTACACTACGTGGGAGGAGATCGACAGGTGGGCGATCGACCCAAGGAGAGTGCCGGAGCCCGCCTGGGATTCTCTGGCGCAGTGTGAGGAGGGATACCGGCGAATGGAGGCAGCACGACGACGCGGTAGGAAGCCTGTTAGTCAAGCCCAAAAATTTCTTGGGGGGGGGGGGGGGGGGGGGCTACAAGGGAGTGTGGCGAAGTCAGGTAGGAGACCTGCGCCAACTCCCCGAGCTTACCGTGGAGAGCGAGAGTACGGGCAGACACCGTGTTATGCGGTAGAGCGCACGGTGTCTCCTGTACGTGTGCATAGCCCGGTGCGGGTTATTCCACCTCCCCGCACAGGCAGGGCTAGATTGAGTATTGAGCCGGATGTCATGAAGCCGGCCCAACGCATCTGGCCACCAGTGCGTCTCCTCGGGCCGGCATACATGGCACCAGCCTTACGCATGGTGTCCCCGGTTCGCATACACAGCCCAGTGCGGGTTATTCCACCTCCCCGCATTGGGGCGGGCTACGGGGAGCATACAACCAGGTAAGGTTGGGCAGGCTCAGTGCTCAAGGGAGCCAGTACGCCTGCATGGTCCGGTATATCCGGCGCCACGTCCCCGCCCCAGCCCAGTACCACCAGTGCTTACACCACGCACCAGGCTTCCTGTGCGTCTCCAGAGCCCTGTTCCTCCTCCACGCACTAGCCCTGTGGTGCGTGTCTCCAGCCCATTACCACCAGTGCCTACACCACGTACCAAGCCTCCTGTGCGTCTCCAGAGTCCTGTGCGTCCTGTTGCTGCTCCCCGCACTAGCCCTGAGATGCGTGTCCCCAGCCCGGTACCACCAGTTCCGGCACCACGCACTAGGCCTAATGTGCGTCTCCAGGGTCCAGTATGCCCTGTTCCTTCTCCCCGCACTAGCCTTCAGGTGCGTGTCCTCAGCCCGGTACCACCAGTTCCGGCACCACGCACTAGGCCTAATGTGCGTCTCCAGGGTCCAGTATGCCCTGTTCCTTCTCCCCGCACTAGCCTGAAGGAGCGTGTCCTTAGCCCGGTACCTCCAGTTCCGGCACCACGCACCAGGCCTACAGTGCGCCTCAGCCGGCCAGAATCTGCCGTCTGCCCAGCGGCGCCTGAACTGCCCGTCTGCCCAACGCCGTCTGAACTGTCCGTCTGCCAAGCGCCGCCTGAACTGCCCGTCTGTACTGAGCCTTCAAAGCCGCCCGTCTGTCCTGAGCCTTCAGAGCCGTCTGCCAGACAGGAGCCGCTAGAGCCGTCCGCCAGACAGGAGCCGCTAGAGCCTTCCGCCAGACAGGAGCCGCTAGAGCCTTCCGCCAGACAGGAGCAGCCAGAGCCTTCCGCCAGACAGGAGCAGCCAGAGCCTTCCGCCAGACAGGAGCAGCCAGAGCCTTCCGCCAGACAGGAGCAGCCAGAGCCTTCCGCCAGACAGGAGCAGCCAGAGCCGCCAGCCAGCCATGAGCAGCCAGAGCCGCCAGCCAGCCATGATCCGCCAGAGCCGCCAGCCAGCCATGATCCGCCAGAGCCGCCAGCCAGCCATGATCCGGCAGAGCCGCCAGCCAGCCATGATCCGCCAGAGCCGCCAGCCAGCCATGATCCGCCAGAGCCGCCAGCCAGGATCCGCCAGCCAGCCAGGATCCGCCAGCCAGCCAGGATCCGCCAGAGCCAGCCAGCCAGGATCCGCCAGAGCCAGCCAGCCAGGATCCGCCCCTCAGTCCGGAGCTGCCCCTCAGTCCGGAGCTGCCCCTCAGTCCGGAGCTGCCCCTCATTCCGGTGTTGCCCCTCATTCCGGTGTTGCCCCTTAGTCCGGTGCTGACCCTAAATCCAGTGGGGTTAATTTGGAGGGTGGCCATTTGGAGGAGGCTACGGAAGCGGGGTTTGACTATGGTGGGGTGGGGACCACGTCCGGAGCCGGAGCAGCCACCGTGGACAGATGCCCACCCAGACCCTCCCCTAGACTTTAGGTGGTGCGCCCGGAGTTCGCACCTTGAGGGGGGGGTTCTGTCACGTTCCTGACCTGTTTTCCTTGTTTTTGTATGTGTTTAGTTGGTCAGGGCGTGAGTTGGGGTGGGCATTCTATGTTATGTGTTTCTATGTTGGGTTAAATGTGTTGCCTGATATGGTTCTCAATTAGAGGCAGGTGTTTGACGTTTCCTCTGATTGAGAACCATATTAAGGTAGGCTGTTCTCACTGTTTGTTTGTGGGTGATTGTTCCTGTGTCTGTGTCTGTTGCACCACACGGGACTGTTTCGTTTGTTCGTTTGGCTAGTCTTACCTGTTCGTGCGTTTCTTCGTGTCTATGTAAGTTCTCATGTTCAGGTCAGTCTACGTCGTTGGTTTGTTATTTTGTTAATTATCAAGTGTAGTTTGTGTCAGTGTTCGTCTTGTCAAATAAATTAATTATGTCTACATTCAACGCTGCATTTTGGTCCGACCCTTACTCCTCCTCCTCATCCGAGGAGGAGGCATTAGACAGCCGTTACAGAATCACCCACCAACCAAGGACCAAGCGGCGTGGGAGAAAGCAACAGCGATCGCAGGATTCATGGACATGGGAGGAAATATTGGACGGTAAAGGTCCATGGGCACAGCCAGGAGAATATCGCCGCCCCAAAGCTGAGCTGGAGGCAGCGAAAGCAGAGAGGCGGCATTTTGAGGAGCAAAAAAATTGTAGACCTCCACAAGTCTAGTTCATTCTTGGGAGCAATTTCCAAACAACTGAAGGTACCACGTTCATCTGTACAAACAATAGTACGCAAGTATAAACACCATGGGACCACGCAGCCGTCATACCGCTCAGGAAAGAGACGCGTTCTGTCTCCTAGAGATGAACGTACTTTGGTGCGAAAGTGCAAATCAATCCCAGAACAACAGCAAAGGACCTTGTGAAGATGCTGGAGGAAACAGGTACAAAAGTATCTATATCCACAGTAAAACGAGTCCTATATCGACATAACCTGAAAGGCCGCTCAGCAAGGAAGAAGCCACGGCTCCAAAACCGCCATAAGAAAGCCAGACTACAGTTTGCAACTGCACATGGGGACAAAGATCGTACTTTTTGGAGAAATGTCCTCTAGTCTGATGAAACAAAAATTGAACTGTTTGGCCATAATGACCATCATTATGTTTGGAGGAAAAAGGGGAAGGTTTGCAAGCCCGAAGAACACCATCCCAACCGTGAAGCACAGGGGTTGCAGCATCATGTTGTGGGGGTGCTTTGCTGCAGGAGGGACTGGTGCACTTCACAAAATAGATAGCATCATGAGGATGGAAAATGATGTGGATATACTGAAGCAACAGCTCAAGACATCAGTCAGGAAGTTGAAGCTTGGTCGCAAATGGGTCTTCCAAATGGATCAATTTTGCCACAACTTCCAAAGTTGTAGCAAAATGGCTTAAGGACAACAAAGTCAACGTATTGGCCATCACAAAGCCCTGACCTCAACCCTATAGAAAATTTGTGGGCAGAACTGAAAAAGCGTGTGCGAGCAAGGCCTACAAACCTGACTCAGTTACACCAGCTCTGTCAGGAGGAATGGGCCAAAATTCATCCAACTTATTGTGGGAAGCTTGTGGAAGGCTACCTGAAACGTTTGACACAAGTTAAACAATTTAAAGGAAAGCTACACTCAATTAGTATTTTGTATGTAAACTTCTGACCTACTGGGAATGTGATGAAAGAAATAAAAGCTGAAATAAATCACTCTCTCTACTATTATTCTGACATTTCACATTCTTAAAATAAAGTGGTGATCCTAACTGACCTAAGACAGGGAATTTTTACTAGGATTAAATGTCAGGAATTGTGAAAAACTGAGTTTAAATGTATTTGGCTAAGGTGTATGTAAACTTCCAACTTCAACTGTAGATGAGCTCAGTCCAATTCTGCAAAGTCAAGTGTGTGAGAGGAGCGGGAATCTGTTCACTCTCATGACTAATTCATAGCTTGGTATTTGATTCTTAGCAGCAGAGAGCAGGAGAGGTGTACAGTCTGTAATATTCACATTCACTCCATAATGGTCTATCAGAGGGAGATGTCTGGACAGCGGTTATCAAACCTTTCAGGCCAAGGAAAGCATTCCTTGCCAAACTAGTTAACTGGTTTATCAAACATTTCAGGCTAAGGAAAGCATTCCTTGCCAAACTAGCTAACTGGTTTCACATAACCATTAGACCCATTATCTGATGCTTGAGTGGGCAACTTATGGCTGTGATTTCAACCAAGGTTACTGGGAAAAATACGTATACTTCCCCTTGTGTCCCCCTGAAAGAACACCTTGCCAGTTTTTGTTCTAGTTGTTGTAGTTGCTGTTGTTGAGCAAACTTTGAGTTTGTTTAATTCACCTTTAATTCACTCAGTCTTTAAATGCTCTCATTCTCATTAAACAGTATTTAGTCTGTAACCATTTAAGATCATTCTAAATCATCAGATTTAAATGATCTTTGCCACCCACCATGGAATGTCTACTCCCAATCTAAACTATACACCATCTACATATAAGGGAAAATCACAGTGATTATGATTGAAACACGGTTTTATATCTTTGTGCAACAATGATAGCGCATTTGTCCCAGAGCTCATGTATATTTATTCTGTCTTTCTTCCCAAACAGACAGAACAAAATTACTGTTATGGCACAAATTAAAGTTTAGAATAAATCCCCTAACCCGCTGGCTTATGTCAAGATGATCGAAGACTATCTTAAGGCTAGTGAATACATTTATTTTCAAGTAAACAACCAACATTCAATTCAGACATGTCTCCCAACCTATTATTTTGCACTCATTTGGAGAGAAACACACAAATTAAATTCCATCCAGACCAAATACTTTTACGAGTAGGCTACAAAGACGCAGACCTCAAGAATTTAAAACCAAACACGGTGATTACTGTTTTCAGAAATGTGTGTGTGTTTAGATTTTCTCCCGTCTGGCCCTGATAAGACAGAAATTCAAAATGGCCATTATATATAAAACAAAACATTCACTTTGTTATCCTCTCACTTTCTCACACCACATGCTGAATTTTTGTACTTGCTAGTCCTGGCCTGTTGCTAGGGAGACCACAAACTCTGATGTTTTGAATGAGGTTAGGTTTAACCATAGAAGGATATTATGAAAGACAATACAATGGGTTGGTTGACCTTCTTTATATAAGTGATCTTTGACAAGGTAGAGTAATTACTGATCACAGAGATAGTCATCTGATAGAGTTCTACATTTTCTCTATGATGGAAAACTATCAACAGCTGGGAATCTGTCTCTGTGAGGTTGTTGTGAGAGGTCTCACAATTGGTCTGAAGGGTTGAAATAAATTGAGGCCTCCCGGGTGGCGCAGTGGTCTAGGGCACTGCATCGCAGTGCTAGCTGCGCCACCAGAGTCTCTGGGTTCGCGCCCAGGCTCTGTCGCAGCCGGCCGCGACCGGGAGGTACGTGGGGCGACGCACAATTGGCCTAGCATCGTCCGGGTTAGGGAGGGTTTGGCCGGTAGGGATATCCTTGTCTCATCGTGCTCCAGCGACTCCTGTGGCGGTGCCGGGCGCATTCCCCCCAAACCTTGGGGGCCTGGTGCACGGTGTTTCCTCTGACACAATGGTGCGGCTGGCTTCCGGGTTGGAGGCGCGCTGTGTTAAGAAGCAGTGCGGCTTGGTTGGGTTGTGCTTCGGAGGACGCATGGCTTTCGACCTTCGTCTCTCCCGAGCCCGTACGGGAGTTGTAGCGATGAGACAAGATAGTAATTACTAGCGATTGGATACCACGAAAATTGGGGAGAAAAGGGGATAAAATAAAATAAAAAATAAATAAATAAATAAATTGAACAACATATGATTTTGGTTGTTATTAATTTCTCTTTTCCAAGATGAACCAAAAGCATGTTTCCTTGGTCTGTCCCCCTCCCAGGAACCCATCATACCAGAGAAGCAGGTGGAGCAGATCTTGGAGGAGGCCATGAAGGAGTATGAGGACTACCTGTCCTTGGAGACGGTCATCCTGAAGGAAATGGGGCTGCTGCCAGACACAAACAAGGTTGACATCTGACATCCTAACCCTAATCCACTGTTCAGTCTGACACCTGATATCACACCTTGTGTGACCAGCAGGGTTGCGGTCAATTCCATTTCAGTTTACTTCTTGGAATTGACCCCAACCCTGGTGTCCAGTGTTCAGGCTGATGTCTGATGCTCCCTGAAACCAGTGGCCTACCACACAACTCATTTAACACAGTACTACAAAGTGTCTATTCAATTGAAAATGGAATTGTTACACTTTTTATTTTCTATGTACAGTATTAAAAGCTGGATTTGGTTTTAGTAAATTGTTCAGAAAACGGTATGCCTCTTGTTTTGCTTGTGGGTACATGTAGTGAATGGAGAGATTCCTCAGAGTTAATGAGTGAGTTTTTCACACACACAAGTCAGCTGTTTTTTGTTATGATATTTGTGTTTCTTTATGTAATATGTATTTGCTGTTCTGTATGTGTGTCTATAGTTTTGTTCAATGTTGTGTTAAGTGTATGTGTCACGTCCGTCGTTAAATGAAGACCAAGGTGTAGCGTGGTAGGCGTACATTTTCTTTAATATTAAATGTTCCACCAAAAAACAATAAACAACTCAACGAACGTAAAGCTAGGAGTGCAACACCTGCAACACAAAAAGACAAGATCCCACAACAGAAGGTGGGAGAAAGGGCTGCCTAAGTATGATCCCCAATCAGAGACAACGATAGACAGCTGCCTCTGATTGGGAACCATACTCGGCCAACAAAGAAATATAAACATAGATTTCCCACCCTAGTCACACCCTGGCCTACCAAATAGGGGGAAAAAAGGATCTCTAAGGTCAGGGCGTGACCGTATGTAAGTTGTTTTGTCTGAAACATTGTTCTCCCTGCTGCTGTTGGACCAGGTCTCTCGTGAAAAATAAATTTAATCTCAATGAGAAAAACCTGTATAAATAAGGGTTAAATAAAATAAAAAATATATAAACATATATACATATTTGTCTGCGTGAACTCTGGTTACTGTGTAATGCCTGCCATCCTCCCTGGTTCATCATTGGTTCCCCAGAGCCCCTGATAATGAAATACATTGTGAGTACCCAAGGATTTGAACTCGGCAGGAAATAATTTCACAGGTCTTTGGTTTCATGGTTCTGCTCTCATATGAAGTATTGATTACTCCATGTCCGCCTGATATTGATTAAACAGTATTGATCCACACTGCAGCAGCAGCACTCAGCAGATACTCTCAGCACTACGGTAGAGATTATAATTAGCATGTCCATTGTACTGTTACTAATCGCCATGAAACGATATATAGCCGCTCTACTCGTGATCCTTACGGCATGGTTATTTTGAGAGTAGCTTGAATTATTTTGACAATTTACCTCAACAGTTGAATTTCAAACATCGCACATTCCAGATAACAATTGTTTCAAAAATATTTGGAACTACCAGAGTTTACCCTCTGCAGAGGCTGGGTTTGAGATTGACAGTGATGAGTTAAGGGTTGAATAGAGTGAGTTTGGTCTGGGTTGTTATGGGGGCACCTAGGCTTGCTCTTCCCTGGGGGAGTCTGAAAGGAGAGGGACAGGGTCCATTAGAGGTTGAGAGTGGGTAAACAGCTCCATAGTCACCAGTGACAGCCGGTGGTGGTTACCATGAAAGAGATTGGTGGAGGGTAGGGAGAGAGGATAAGAGGGAGGGATGAGGGGAGGGAGGATAGTGCATAATGCAGAGGCAGCTGCCTGTTGCCAGGTTGTCACGCCGTGGGTCAGATGCCAACGTAAGAGAAATACACAGAGTATGAGAGAAAACATGGAGAACACCAAGGGAAAACGTGGAGAGAGAGGGATGAATGAAAGATGTACTGGTTAAGAGGAGAAGAAAGTATGAGATATATAGAGATAAAGAATGAGAGGTGAAGTAGAAAAGTAAGAGAGAGAGAGGGTAGTGGGTTAGCGTCAGTGGGGAAGTCTGAATGCGAGTGTGAAAGGGTGCGAGAGAGCGAGACCGAGTGATAGAGAGGGAGAGAAAGAAGAGAGCACACACTGGGCCTCTGAGCGGAAATGAGATGCTGCAGTGTCGGACAGATTAAACGCCACACGGGTGACTTCACTCTCTCCATGACTTACTCACATGGACCTGTCAGAGAGAGGAGGGGTGAGAGGCATAGGGAGGTATGAGGGGGGACAGAGGCAGGCGTCCATATGGCCCCCAGGAACCAAGGGCAGGGTGACAAAGGACCCCCCATCTCCCTTCCCCTCTGTCCCCTCCTCCTTAACGCTCTCTGGGACCTGATCTGACTGGAACACCCCTCTTGCCCCCTGGAGCCACTTGTTCACTCCACACTCCCAGGCTGGCTATGGAATGTGCTCAAACATGTCATCTCTGTGATTTATAAGACAGTTATAATCAATTATAATGCAGTTATAACACTATCACAAAATAGTTCTGAAGCCCGTGAGGACATATTTGACTACGCATAATATAAAAACATAAATGGGTTGGTGATTGTAGTCTTAGAAAGTATGCACTGTTAAAGCGCAAACCCTCTCTACAGTCACACAGAAAATATGGGGCGGCAGGTAGCCTAGAGTGTTGGGCCAGTAATGCTGGTTCGAATCCCTGAACCGACTAGGTGAAAAATCTGCCGATGCCCCCTTGAGCAAGGCATTTAACCCTAATTGCTCCTGTAAGTTGTGCTGGATAAGAGTGTCTGCTTATTGACTAAAATGTAAATGTAATGCTGCTGTAGGCTTTTATCAAGACGGTCTCACAGATCAGCAAACGACAACTCCAGAACTCCACCACTACCCCTTTAGGAGGAGGCTATTCATGTTGTCAGATCTTCGTCAGTTGATTTCTTCATCTAAGAGATTTCCCAAACATAAAAAGAGGAGATCTTTAGCTGTGGGACGTCTGACTACGGCGGGATGCCTAGTGTAGCCTGGGCTGGAATGGGCTGCATTCCTATTTTATCACTGCTAGCCACTGCTTGAGATTTATCCTCCAAATCCTGGGAAACAATGGAAGCAGGTGCTGGGCAGGAGGCCTGTAAATCTGGCCTGTATAATTAAGCCATTGGCTGGGCATTGTGCTGGCCTGGCCCTAGCTGCTAGCTGCTCAGTGGGGGTGTGTTGGGGTGCGAGGGAAGGGTTAGGGGGTGGGGGTGGGGTGCACAGGGAGGTCTAAATCTCTCTGTGAGGGGGCACTCCACACATTTCACACATGTTCATCTGAGCTCTTAGGCACAGCTGCAGGGGCTAAAGAGTGTTTTCTGGAGCTCACACACGTGACACAAACACTCTCCCGCCCGCACGCACACACAAACACACACCCGCGTTTATCTTCACACACACATACACTCACGTAATGCGTTTATCTGCTTGGAGTGGATGCAAACACTAAAACGGCAGCGTGAAATGTCACATGACATGAAGGCAAATATGAGCATATGACTGCAGAGTCAGAAGGAGGCCGCTGTGCTGCTCTGGGAAGGAGGACAGCAGGAGGTAACATAATGCCAGTGTTGCTATGGACATGTTATCCTCGAGAGATTCTAATTTCTCACACTGCTACAGGGACTGTATGATATCAAGTGCTATGGTTGGATTCAAGAGGCCTAATCTTGGTTAGGATTATACTGGGCGGTGGACATGAAGCTAGGGTTAGGGTTAGAGTTAGGATCAGGGTTGAGACCAGGGTTAAGGTTATACTGGGAGGTGAACAACATCCTGTTTTAACCCTCAACCCTAACCCTAGCTTCCACATCCCGGTTCATCGCTAACCATAGCGTCCACATCCCGGTTCAGTTCTAACCCTAGCTTCCACATCCCGGTTCAACCCTAACCCTAGCTTCCACATCCCAGTTCAACCCTAACCCTAGCTTCCACATCCCGGTTCAACCCTAACCGTAGCTTCCACATCCCGGTTCAACCCTAACCCTAGCTTCCACATCCCGGTTCAACCCTAACCCTAGCTTCCACATCCCCGTTCAACCCTAACCCTATCTTCCACATCCCGGTTCAACCCTAACCGTAGCTTCCACATCCCGGTTCAACCCTAACCCTAGCTTCCACATCCCAGTTCAACCCTAACCCTAACTTCCACATCCCGGTTCAACCCTAACCGTAGCTTCCACATCCCGGTTCAACCCTAACCGTAGCTTCCACATCCCGGTTCAACCCTAACCCTAGCTTCCACATCCCGGTTCAACCCTAACCCTAACTTCCACATCCCGGTTCAACCCTAACCCTAGCTTCCACATCCCGGTTCATCGCTAACCATAGCGTCCACATCCCGGTTCAGTTCTAACCCTAGCTTCCACATCCCGGTTCAACCCTAACCCTAGCTTCCACATCCCAGTTCAACCCTAACCCTAGCTTCCACATCCCGGTTCAACCCTAACCGTAGCTTCCACATCCCGGTTCAACCCTAACCCTAGCTTCCACATCCCGGTTCAACCCTAACCCTAGCTTCCACATCCCCGTTCAACCCTAACCCTATCTTCCACATCCCGGTTCAACCCTAACCGTAGCTTCCACATCCCGGTTCAACCCTAACCCTAGCTTCCACATCCCAGTTCAACCCTAACCCTAACTTCCACATCCCGGTTCAACCCTAACCGTAGCTTCCACATCCCGGTTCAACCCTAACCGTAGCTTCCACATCCCGGTTCAACCCTAACCCTAGCTTCCACATCCCGGTTCAACCCTAACCCTAACTTCCACATCCCGGTTCAACCCTAACCCTAGCTTCCACATCCCGGTTCAACCCTAACCCTAACTTCCACATCCCGGTTCAACCCTAACCCTAACTTCCACATCCCGGTTCAACCCTAACCCTATCTTCCACATCCCGGTTCAACCCTAACCGTAGTTTCCACATCCCGGTTCAACCCTAACCCTAGCTTCCACATCCCGGTTCAACCCTAACCCTAACTTCCACATCCCGGTTCAACCCTAACCGTAGCTTCCACATCCCGGTTCAACCCTAAACCTAACTTCCACATCCCGGTTCAACCCTAACCCTATCTTCCACATCCCGGTTCAACCCTAACCCTAGCTTCCACATCCCGGTTCAACCCTAACCCTAGCTTCCACATTCCGGTTCAACCCTAACCCTAGCTTCTACATCCCGGTTCAACCCTAACCCTATCTTCCACATCCCGGTTGAACCCTAACCCTAGCATCAACCAATACTGGTTACACCCAGTAGTAACAACACTGTAATGTAAAGTGTTTTAAATGGCTCTATTCAATCCATATTGTGGAAGTTCAGCGTTACAGTGTGAACTAAAGGCAATGTTCCCGCGTTAGCAGAGTCTGCACTCATGGTTAACACTGCATATGTCGGCTCAATCTGAAATTACCTTTACATTTCTGTTGTGCAATCATAAATACTTGCGATCCAGATTGAATAGAGCCCTAACACTTTAGCCTATTTTACAGACTGATTGTGAATTTGCTGCTTCATAACAAATGTGGCCACACACCTAAATCGTTCAGGTTTTCTTTAAAGTCCCCTCAGGAGTGGGGGGTGAATTTCATTAGTTGACCTTTGACCCCATAACAGATCAGGTAGCCAGGGTATTGGAATGGAATGTTACCTCTTGACTCCTATAATTTTCTCAATTGAAAGCTATGTTGAGTTTTGACCCAAGTCTAGTCTAGGCCTACTCTCTCTACCAAAAAGCTGAAGTCTGAGGGACATACCACAACTTGGCAATGAGAGGTATCTGAAGGTGTGTGTGTGTCTGTGTCTGTGTGTCAGGTGTTTGAAACTGCATATCAACATCCCCTCAAACATTTTTTAGTTTTAGAATGATCTCAGAACACTCTCCAATTCTCCAATGACCTACGGGGGGATTCTAGAATGAGTGACACCAACCTCTAAGCCACCACCTCCATCTATGCCGAGGAACAGGAAGCAGTCACGACAGTCTTGCCTTACAGTCCCAGTGCACTCTGGGTAGCCTGAGCTGAGATGATTTAAGTAGAACTCTGAGAGGAGACTGGGTGGTGACATCATGGCAATCTGGAATACCAATGATATCCCTTCGCTTCTTCCTCTGAGGATATAATCATCACCACAACCAAGTCCTGTATCAATAAAACCAAAGGCAAATGTAGGAGAAAAGATTGAAGGTTGGTTTTGGATTGAAAGTGGATGCTAGTTGAGATCTGTCACCTGCAAATAGAAGGAGCCACAATCTCAAATGAGAGACCTACGCAGCTGTTAAAGCTCACCTTTCACTTTTCTGTCTCTCTCATCCCCGCCGAAGCCAACCCAGGACCTCATCCTGAAATTGCGCTCTCCTGAAGATGGGAGAGAGGGAGAGAGAGAAAGAGAGGGAGAGCAGGTGAGAGAGCAAGAAAGAGGGGGATTGAGCGAGAGAGAAAGAGAGAGGAGAGAAAAAGAGAGAGGGAGGGAGGAGGGAGAGAGCGAGAAAGAGGTGGATTGAGAGAGAGAGAGAGGAGGGATTAGTTTAGACTGAGAGAGAAGGGGAGGCAAGGGGAGAGGAGTTACACTATATACACTACCGTTCAAAAGTTTGGGGTCACTTAGAAATGTCCTTGTTTTTGAAAGAAAAGCAAAACTTTTTGTCCACTAAAATAACATCAAATTGATCAAAAATACAGTGTAGACATTGTTAATGTTGTAAATGACTATTGTAGCTGGAAACAGCTGATTTGTTATGGAATATCAACATAGGCGTACATAGGCCCATTATCAGCAACCATCACTCCTGTGTTCCAATGGCATGTTGTGTTAGCTAATCCAAGTTTATAATTTTAAAAGGCTAATTGATAATTAGAAAACTCTTTTGCAATTATGTTAACACAGCTGAAAACTGTTGTGCTGATTTAAGAAGCAATAAAACTGTCCTTTAGACTAGTTGAGTATCTGGAGCATCAGCATTTGTGGGTTCGATTACAGGCTCAAAATGGCCAGAAACAAAGAACTTTCTTCTGAAACTCGTCAGTTTATTCTTGTTTTGAGAAATGAAGGCTATTCCATGCGAGAAATTGCCAAGAAACTGAAGATCTCGTACAACTCTGTGTACTACTCCCTTCATAGAACAGAGCAAACTGGCTCTAACCAGAATAGAAAGAGGAGTGGGAGGCCCCGGTGGACAACTGAGCAAGAGGACAAGTACATTAGAGTGTCTAGTTTGAGAAAAAGACACCTCACAAGTCCTCAACTGGCAGCTTCATTAAATAGTACCCGCAAAACACTAGTCTCAGCGTCAACAGTGAAGAGGCGATTCCGGGATGCTGGCCTCCTTGGCGGGGTTGCAAAGAAAAAGCCATATCTCAGACTGGCCAATAAAAATAAAAGATTAAGATGGGCAAAAGAACACAGACACTGGACAGAGGAACTCTGCCTAGAAGGCCAGCACCCCGGCGTCACTAGTATATCCGTCTATCAACCCTCCATGAGTAAAAGAGACTCCTTTACTGAACTAAACCCCAGTCATTCTCCCAGCATGTTGCATTACCCCTACCTACAGTGCACTCGGAAAGTATTCAGACCCCTTCCCTTTTTTCACATTTTGTTAGGTTACAACCTTATTCTAAAATTGATTAAATAAATGTTTTTTCTCATCAATCTACACACAATACCCCATAATGACAAAGTGAAAACACAAATAACTTATTTACATAAGTATTCAGACCCGTTGCTATGAGACTTGAAATTGAGCTCAGATTTCCCGAAAGGAGGGCGGGGGAGGGCCTTGTATGCATCCCGGAAGTTGGGGTAACAGTGGTACTACAGACGATATGTTGATAGAACTTTGGCAGCCTTTTCCTCAAATTTGCTTTGTTAAAATCCCCAGCTTCAATAAATGCAGCCTCAAGATATATGGTTTCCAGTTTGCATAAAGTTCAGTGAAGTTCTTTGAGGGCCGTCATGGTATCGGCTTGAGGGGGGATATACATGGCCATGACTATAACCGGAAAAAATTATCTTGAGAGATAATTCGGTCGGCCTTTGATTGGGATATGTTCCGGGTAGCTTCAGAGAATAACATCAACATATATACTGACACGGTGACTGAGTTTATCAGGAAGTGTGTAGGCGATGTTGTACCCACTGTGACTATTAAAACCTACCCTAACCAGAAACCGTGGATACATGGCAGCATTCGCACAAAACTGAAAGCATGAACCACCGCATTTAACCATGGCAAGGTGACTAGGATTATGGTTGAATACAAACAGTGTAGTTATTCCCTCCGCAAGACAATCAAACAGGCAAAGCATCAGTATAGAGACAAAGTGGAGTCGCATATATAGCAGGGTCTATAGACAATCAAGGACTACAAAAGGAAAACCAGCCATGTCGCGGACACTGACGTCTTGCTTCCGGATAAGCTAAACACCTTCGTCGTCCGCTTTCAGGATAACACAGTGCCACCGACGCAGCCCGCTATCAAGGACTGTGGGATCTCCTTCTCCATGGCCGACGTGAGCAAGACATTTAAGGGTGTTAACCCTCGTAAGGCTGCCAGCCCAGACGGCATCCCTAGCCGCGTCCTTAGAGCATGCGCAGACCAGCTGTCTGGTGTGTTTACGGACTTATTCAATCTCTCCCTATCCCAGTCTGTTGTCCCCACATGCTTCAAGATGTCCACCGTTGTTCCTGTTCACAAGAATGCAAAGGTAACTGAAATAAATGACTTTCGCCCCGTAGCACTCACTTCTGTCATCATGAAGTGCTTTGAGAGACTAGTCAAGGATCATATCATCTCTGTCACCCTAGACACCTTACCTGTCACCCTAGACACACTTCAATTTCCTTACCGCCCCAATAGATCCACAGATGATACAATCGCCATCACACTGCACACTGCCCTATACCATCTGGACAAGAGGAATACCTATGTAAGAATGCTGTTCATTGAATATAGCTCAGCATTCAACACCATAGTACACTCCAAGCTCATCATCAAGCTCGAGGCCCTGGGTCTGAACCCCGGCCTGTGCAACTGGGTCCTGGACTTCCTGACGGGCCACCCCCAGGTGGTGAAGGTAGGAAACAACACCTCCACTTCGCTGATCCTCATCACTGGGGCCCCACAAGGGTGCGTGCTTTGCCCCCTCCTGTACTCCCTGTTCACCCATGACTGCATGACCAAGTTTGCAGATGACACAACAGTAGTTGGCTTGATTACCAACAATGACAAGACAGCCTCTCACTCAACATCAACAAAACAAAAGAGATGATCCTGGACTTCAGGAAACAGCAGAGGTAGCATCCATCCACATTGACGGGACCGCAGTGGAGAAGCTGGAAAGCTTCAAGTTCCTCGGCGTACACATCACTGATAAACTGAAATGGTCCACCCACAGAAACAGTGTGGTGAAGAAGGTGTAACAGCGCCTCTTCAACCTAAGGAGGCTGAAGAAATTTGGCCTGGCACCTAAAACCCTCACAGACTTTTACAGATGCACAATTGAGAGCATCCTATCAGGCTTTATCACCGTTTGGTATGGCAACTGCACCGCCCGCAAACGCAGGGCTCTCCAGAGGTTGATGCTGTCTGCCCAACGCATCACCGGGGGCAAACTACCTGCCTTCCAGGACACCTACAGCACCTGATGTCACAGGAAGGCCAAAAAGATAATCAAGGACAACAACCACAACAACCACTGCCTGTTCACCCCGCTATCATCCAGAAGGCGGGGTCAATACAGGTGCATCGAAGCTGGGACAGAGAGACTGAAAAACAGCTTCTATCTCAAGACCATCAGACTGTGAAATAGCCATCACTAGCACATAGAGGCTGCAGCCTCTATACATAGACTTGAAATCACTGGCTACTTTAATAAACAGAACACTAGTCACCTTAATAATGTTTACATACCTTGCTTTACTCATCTCATATGTATATACTGCATTCTATACTATTCTACTGTATCTTAGTCTATGACGTTGCTCGTCCATATATTTATATATTCTTAATTACATTATTTTACTTAGATTTGTGTGTATTGGGTATATGTTGTGAAATTATTAGATATTACTTCACTGTCGGAGCTAGAAACACAAGCATTTCGGTACACCTGCAATTACGTCTGCTAAACATGTGTATGTGACCAATTAAATTAGATTTGATTTGAGGTGCATCCTGTTTCCATTGATCATCCTTGAGATGTTTCTTCAACTTGATTTATGTCCAACTGTGGTAAATTCAATTGATTGGACATGATTTGGAAATGCACACACCTGTCCATATAAGGTCCCACAGTTGACAGTGCATGTCAAAACAAAAACCAAGCCATGAGGTCGAAGGAATTGTCCGTAGAGCCCTGAGACAGGATTGTGTCAAGGCACAGATCTGGGCAAGGGTACCAAAAAATGTATTCAGCATTGAAGGTCCCCAAGAACACAGTGGCCTCCATCATTCTCAAATGGAAGAAGTTTAGAACCACCAAGACTCTTCCTAGAGCTTCCTGCCGGCCAAACTGAGCAATCGGGGGAGAAGGCCCTTAGTCAGGGAGGTGACCAAGAACCCGATGGTCACTCTGACAGAGCTCCAGAGTTCCTCTGTAAAGATGGGAGAACCTTCCAGAAGGACAACCATCTCTGCAGCACTCCACCAATCAGGTCTTTATGGTAGAGTGGCCAGACGGAAGCCACTCCCCAGTAAAAGGCACATGACAGCCCGCTTGGAGTTTACCAAAAGGCACCTAAAGGAGTCTCAGACCATGAGAAACAAGATTCTCTGGTCTGATGAAACCAAGATTGAACTCTTTGGCCTGAATGCCAAGCGTCACATCTGGAGGTAACATGGCACCATCCCTACGGTGAAGCATCATGGTGGCAGCATCATGCTGTGGGGATGTTTTTCAGAGGCAGGGACTGGGAGACTAGTCAGGATTGAGGGAAAGACAAATGGAGCAAAGTACAGAGAGATCCTTGATGAAAACCTGCTCCAGAGCGCTCAGGACCTCAGACTGAGGCGAAAATTCACTTTCCAACAGGACAACAACCCTAAGCACACAGTCAAGACAACGCAGGAGAGCCTTTGGGACAAGTCTCTGAATGTCCTTGAGTTGCCAAGCCAGAGCCCGGACTTGAACCTAACCGAACATCTCTGGAGAGACCTGAAAATAGCTGTGCAGCGACACTCCCCAGCCAACATGTCAGAGCTTGAAATGATCTGCAGAGAAGAATGGGAGAAACACCCCAAATACAGGTGTGCCAAGCTTGTAGCGTCATACCCAAGAAGAATCTCGGGTTTAATCGCTGCCAAAGATGCTTCAACAAAGTAATGTGTAAAGGATCTGAATACTTATATAACTGTGATATTTCAGTATTACATTTTTTTATAAATTTGCACAAAAAAAATGTTGCTTTGTCATTATGTGTGTGTGTCACGCCCTGACCGTAGATTGCTTTGTATGTTTCTATTTTTAGTTTGGTCAGGGTGTGATGTGGGTGGGTATTCTATGTTGTAGGTCTAGGTTTTCTATTTCTATGTGTTTGGCCTGGTATGGTTCTCAATCAGAGGCAGCTGTCTATCGTTGTCTCTGATTGAGAGCCATACTTAGGTATCCTGTTTTCCCACTTTTGTTTGTGGGTGGTTATTTTCTGGTTAGTGTTTGTTGCACCTGTTAGAACTGTTCGTTGGTCATTTTGTTGTTTTTGTTCGTGTATTCATCTTGATTAAAAGTAATTATGGATATGTACCACGCTGCACTTTGGTCCTCCTCTCTTTCTCCAGACGACAATCGTTACAGTGTGTAGATTGATAAGTAAAAAAATATTTTATACATTTTAGAATAAGACTATAACAAAAATTCAGAATACTTTCGAATGTACATATTACCTAAATTACCTCGACTAACCTGCACCCCCGCACATTGACTTGGTACCGGTACCCCCTGTGTATAGCCTTATCATTGTTATTTTATTGTGTTACTTTATATTTATTTATTTGTATTTAATTTTTTTGCAAGTATTTTCTTACTTAAAAAAACTGCATTGTTGGGCTTGTAAGTAAGCATTTCACATGTCACATCTGCTCCTGCATCGCCCTCCACTGCTCATCCTGTGTCTCCAGTACTCTCTCCATCGCCCTCTCTCTCTGTGTGCGTGTGTGATTGTGTGAGCGGAGACAGGTGTGCTGGAGTCAGAGCAGATCCCCACCAGCTGCAACCTGTTCCATAATCAAGACCTCTACAAATACTCAGCCCTGCCACTTCCACGCTGCCAGATCATAATCTCTGCTCAGTCAGTCTACGGTTCTAGCCCTTTGTTACTATTCAGATCCTGTTGTGCCTGTTTTCCTTGCCTGACACTGTTTTCCTCTCCGCTACAGTTCTGCCCCATCTGACTCTGGTCCCTGTCTCCAGTCCCACGTCTCGTCATTCTGCTGCTCTGTCCTGGATTCCCCACTCTGCTACTCCCTTGGATTCCCCTCCGGACCTACTTACCTTGTCTCAACCCCTCTCGCTCCAGCCTCAGCCTCCGCACCTGGTTTCCAGCTACCCGCCCGAGCTTCCCCTGACCTGCACTCCATCTCCCCCCTGTGTTTCAATAATTACCTTGGTTACTTCATCCCAGTCTCCTCGTCTGAGTCTGCTCTTGGGTTCCCCTGTTCCACTCCGCGTAACAGTATTCGGCGCATGTGACAAATATTTGATATGATTAATTTGTCTTTGGAACTGTTTAGGCCTATAGCAAATAAGAATCGGACTCCTGGAATTAAATGCAATCATTTTCATACAAATAGCTAGCAATAAAGTGCAGAATATATCTAAACTGATGTGTAAAGGCGCATAGCTTTTTTTGTAAGCAAGGCCACAAGACGAAGGACTCTTTAGGCTACTTTAAGATTGACACTTTATTCCTTTATAAATCCATAGCATTTGCTTTACAAGCGTGCTCCTTTCACTTTTTATCCATTGCCGCTTTTATCCAATTTTATAATTTGACCACAGTTATCATATTAAATGTTCTTCGAAATACAAACTTCTGGTATGCTAATTATTCGTATGACTTGCCTAAACACAACCAATGCATCTAGGCTTACAAAGCTGTTTTACTTATTTTTTAAACAGGAGGATATATGAAATAATATTTATTTTTATACGGTGGACAGGTAGGTCTAGGCTATCGGGACAGTAGCTGGACTCCTGCACACCCAGTCTTAAGTCATTGGATAACAAATATAGGTTGTAATGATGAGAGTTTAAAACTATAAAAGTGTGCTGTTTACTGTTAATTTATACAGCTTTTGTGATAAGGGAGGTCCAATGCAAGTTGGATTAATTTGCATACAGGGAGGGGCCAGGGAATCTGGTCACAATGCAGAGGCAGTGGGCAGATAAGAGATACGTTTTATTACCATGTGTAGACACAACAAATCTCGATCAGATAGTGATCAGATCATGTTGATCAGATGACGATAATCACATATTAATGCAAGGTGTAACCACGGCTAGAGAGAAGGGGGGAGGCCAGGGGAGTGGGGTTAACTTAGACTGAGACAGAGCAGGGCTACTCTGCTCTATGTTGTGTGAGGCCCCAGCCACAGGATCAGAAGCACCGGTTCTCTGTTTTCATCCTCTCACCTTTTTTCCCTTTCACCTCTCTCTCCTCTCTCTTTCCTCTCTTCCTTATCGTCTCCCCGTATATAACCCCCTCTCCTCTTCTTTGTTCTCCCTCTCATCACACTGCTTCTCTGTTCTCCCCCTCTCCATTCTTCACTTTCACCTCTTTCTCCCTCCTCTCTTCTAAACCTTCTCCTCTTATACCCCATCTCCTCCTCTCTTTCCCTTCTCATCTCATCATTCTGGCCCTGAACACAGCTAGCTACCAGAGGAATCTGTCAGTGATTTGTCTACCGGCTTCAGATGAGCTGCCAAGTAACAGGGCCGCCACCGGCAGGAACAAAAGAGAAATACATCAGAAGGAAGCAGGACTTTGGGTAAAATGTGATTAATATCATCTTATTGAAGGACACCACATGTATGGAATGTCTGTCTTGGCCGGGATTGTTTTTGAATCTAAAGGTTCCCAGCAATTATGGAGGCTTAGCTCCAACTAGTAACTTCTATTCTAATGACTCACATTAGTTAGTATGGAACATTAAGGACGAGTTAATTTCCTTGATGCTATATCCACCAATTTTTCACATTTGTGTTTTTTTAATTAGAAATTATAACTTATGGGTACCTTCATGTGTGTGTAAAATATTACTGTATATGATATATATATTTTTACATTTGCAAAACGCTACTGTATATACCATTGTTTAGCTGGAATGGAAGGTTGAGGGGGGAGATTGAGAGGGAGGTTGAAGGACAGGGAGGGAGGGGGGAGGATATTAGACGGGTGGAGTAGATCTAGTTTCACATGCTTACCGTAAGAGATTCATATCTATCGCTCTCTCTCTTGCTTACCGTAAGAGACCCATATCTATCTCTCAATTCAAGGCGCTTTATTGGCATGGGAAACATATTTTAACATTGCCAAAGCAAGTGAAATAGATAATAAACAAAAGTGAAATAAAGAATCAAAATTAACAGTAAACATTACACTCACAGAAGTTCCAAAATAATAAATACATTACAACTGTCATATTATGTCTATATACAGTGTTGTAACGATGTGCAGATGGTTAAAGTAGAAAAGGGAAAATAAATAAACAGAAATATGGGTTGTATTTACAATGGTGTTTGTTCTTCACTGGTTGCCCTTTTCTTGTGGCAACAGGTCACAAATCTTGCTGCTGTGATGGCACACTGTGGAATTTCACCCAGTAGATATGGGAGTTTATCAAAATCGAGTTTGTTCTCGAGTTCCTTGTGGATCTGTGTAATCTGAGGGAAATATGTGTCTCTAATATGGTCATACATTTGGCAGGAGGTTAGGAAGTGCAGCTCAGTTTCCACCTCATTTTGTGGGCAGTGTGCACATAGCCTGTCTTCTCTTGAGAGCCAGGTCTGCCTACGACGGCCTTTCTCAATAGCAAGGATATGCTCACTGAGTCTCTCTCTTTCTCTCCAATTAGAAAATGAACAAAAGTTCAGTTGAGTTCATTACAACAGAGGGGCTGCTATCAAGTGGCGGCTTTTGTTGGATGACATGAAAATAGAGCTCTTCACCACACACACCAGTGGTGGGTTTGGTGTCAAAAGTATAATGCATGGGCCTCCCGAGTGGTGCAATGGTCTAGGCACTGCATCGCAGTACTAGCTGTGCCACTAGAGATTCTGGGTTTGAGTCCAGGCTCTGTCGCAGTCGGCCGCGACTGGGGCGGCGCACAATTGGCCCAGCATCGTCAGGCAGGGATGTCCTTGTCCCATCGCGTACTAGCGACTCCTGTGGCGGGCCGGGCGCAGTGCACGCTGACACATGGGGCGGCGCACAATTGGCCCAGCATCGTCCGGCAGGGATGTCCTTGTCCCATCCCGTACTAGCGACTCCTGTGGCGGGCCGGGCGCAGTGCACGCTGACATGTCGCCAGGTGTACAGTGTTTCCTCCAACACATTGGTGCGGCTGGCTTCTTGGTTAAGTAGGCATTGTGTTAAGAAGCAGTGCGGCTTGGTTGAGTTGTGTTTCGGAGGATGCATGGCTCTCGACCTTCGCCTCTCCTGAGTCCGTGCGGAAGTTGCAGCGATGAGACAAAACTGTAACTACCATTGGATCCCACGATATTGGAGAGAAAAAGGGGTAAAAAAAATGTGGAGGCATAAGCAGAAAAGAACCCCATACCTACTGTACAATATGGTGGTGGATCTTTGATGTTATGGGGCTATTAAAAGGTGAGGTATTGAAAACAGTGGTGTCAATCATTTTGACTCCTACCCTTTAGAGAAAGAAAAGTATTACTTGTTAAACAAAATCTCTTTCTGAGCAATAGTATAATATAATATACTTTTCCCATTTTGAGCATAAAATATAGCTCAGTATTTTAATTATATATTTTATACAGTCATTTTTGCACATCTTTATTAAAGGTGTCAATAATTTCAGACCCCACTGTACATCTTTAAATTCTCAATGAAAAGTTGGCTTACTTTTAAAAGTTTGGAATTCCATCCAAATCCACAAGTTGGTAAAAGGCATACACACAGGCTACAGTAATACAGTAAAATCCACAAGTTGGTAAAAGGCATACCCGCAGGCTACAGTAATACAGTAAAATCCACAGGTTGGTAAAAGGCATACCCACAGGCTACAGTAATACAGTAAAATCCACAGGTTGGTAAAAGGCATACCCACAGGCTACAGTAATACAGTAATACAGTCACCGGTGCTATACACTCTGTACCCTAAAGCTTCACTAGTTCATAACAAATCGTAAAAATGCCACAAGAACACTAGTCTCCCTAGGCAGACGGGTTGACTCCCACAATGTATCCAATGTTCCAGCATAGGGACGGGTTTATGTGCTGAATAACCATCACAACAAAAAAGTTACAAAACCATTTACAGCTCAAATGGCCCTGGATTGTTTGGAACTCGATGTTCACTTCCTGCTGAAGGTGTTAATCATATGCTTTTTATTATTATTATTATTTGAAAGATTTTATTAATATTATTTTCAGCAGTGGCACAACTTTGGTTTAAGAAGTGGGGGGGACATATATATATATATACAGTTGAAGTCGGAAGTTTACATACACTTAGGTTGGAGTCATTAAAACTCGTTTTTCAACTACTCAACAAATTTCTTGTTAACAAACTGTAGTTTTGGCAAGTCGGTTAGGATATCTACTTTGTGCATGACACCAGTAATTTTTCCAACAATTGTTAACAGATATTATTTGACTTATAATTCACTGTATCACAATTCCAGTGGGTCAGAAGTTTCTAAACACTAAGTTGACTGCCTTTAAACAGCTTGGAAAATTCCTTCCAGTCGTTCCAGTCATTGGCAGCAGAGAACTGGAAGGAAAGGCGACCAAAGGAGGAATTGGCTTTGGGGGTGACCAGTGAGATATACCTGCTGGAGCGCGTTCTACGGGTGGGTGTTGCTATGGTGACCAGTGAGCTGAGATAAGGCGGGGCTTTACCTAGCAAAGACTTGTAGATGACCTGGAGCCAGTGGGTTTGGCGACGAGTATGAAGCGAGGGCCAGCCAACGAGAGCGTACAGGTCGCAGTGGTGGGTAGTATATGGGACTTTGGTGGCAAAACGGTGGCACTGTGATAGACTGCATCCAATTTGTTGAGTAGAGTGTTGGAGGCTATTTTGTAAATGACATCGCCGAAGTCGAGGATCGGTAGGATGGTCAGTTTTACGAGGGAATGTTTGGCAGCATGAGTGAAGGATGCTTTGTTACGAAATAGGAAGCCGATTCTATATTTAATTTTTGGATTGGAGATGTTTAATGTGAGTCTGGAAGGAGAGTTTACAGTCTAACCAGACACCTAGGTATTTGTAGTTGTCCACATATTCTAAGTCAGAACCGTCCAGAGTAGTGATGCTGGACGGGCGGGCAGGTGCGGGCAGCGATCGGTTGAAGAGCCTGCATTTAGTTTTACTTGCATTTAAGAGCAGTTGGAGGCCATGGAAGGAGAGTTGTATGGCATTGAAGCTCGTCTGGAGGTTAGTTAACACAGTGTCCAAAGAAGGGCCAGAAGTATACAGAATGGTGTCGTCTGCATAGAGGTGGATCAGAGAATCACCAGCAGCAAGAGCGACATCATTGAGGTATACAGAAAAGAGAGTCGGCCCAAGAATTGAACCCTGTGGCACCCCCATAGAGACTGCCAGAGGTCCGGACAACAGGCCCTCTGATTTGACATACTGAACTCTATCAGAGAAGTAGTTGGTGAACCAAGCGAGGCAATCATTTGAGAAACCAAGGCTGTTGAGTCTGCCGATAAGAATGTTGTGATTGACTGTCTCCTAGAGATGAACGTACTTTGGTGCGAAAAGTGCAAATCAATCCCAGAACAACAGCAAAGGACCTTGTGAAGATGCTGGAGGAAACAGGTACAAAAGTATCTATATCTACAGTAAAACGAGTCCTATATCGACATAACCTGAAAGGCCGCTCAGCAAGGAAGAAGCCACTGCTCCAAAACTGCCATAAAAAAGCCAGACTACGGTTTGCAACTGCACATGGGGACAAAGATCGTACTTTTTGGAGAAATGTCCTCTGGTCTGATGAAACAAAAATAGAACTGTTTGGCCTTAACGAACATCGTTATGTTTAGAGGAAAAAGGGGGAGGCTTGCAAGCCGAAGAACACCATCTCAACCGTGGCAGCATCATGTTGTGGGAGTGCTTTGCTGCAGAAAGGACTGGTGCACTTCACAAAATAGATGGCATCATGAAGATGGAAAATTATGTGGATATACTGAAGCAACATCTCAAGACATCAGTCAGGAAGTTAAAGCTTGGTTGCAAATGGGTCTTCCAAATGGACAATGACCCCAAGCATACTTCCAAAGTTGTGCCAAAATGGCTTAAGGACAACAAAGTCAAGGTACTGGAGTGGCCATCACAAAGCCCTGACCTCAATCCTATAGAAAATTTGTGGGCAGAAGTGAAAAAGCGTGTGCGAGCAAGAGGCCAAAATGGGCAAAAATTCATCCAACTTATTGTGGGAAGCTTGTGGAAGGCTACCCAAAACGTTTGACCCAAGTTAAACAATTTAAAGGCAATGCTACCAAATACTAATTGAGTGTATGTAAACTTCTGACCCACTGGGAATGTGATGAAAGAAGTAAAAGCTGAAATAAATCATTCTCTTAACTATTATTCTGACATTTCACATTCTTAAAATAAAGTGGTGATCCTAACCAGGGAATGACCTAAGACAGGGAATTGGTAGGGAATACTAGGATTAAATGTCAGGAATTGTGAAAAACTGAGTTTAGATGTATTTGGCTAAGGTGTATGTAAACTTCCGACTTCAACTGTATATATATATATTTTTATCCAGCCGGATAAACACTACAAACAGCCTACCCGACCGCTCAGAGTCGTCCGCATGGTCCTAAAGCACACCATTGCCTCGTTTTGTATCACATGTATCACATGATAAAACTGTGGTGGACAAAAATTTATTTCAGAATGTGGGGGCGACATGTCGTCCCTCCCGTCCCGAGTGAAAGTTGCGCCCCTGATATTCACAACAAGCTCTCACATCAGAATTAGATGTTCATCCATGTTTCTCAAACGTCAAATTTCACAGTCGTTTCAAATGTCAAATTTCGAGGTGTTTAAGGTTAAGTCTAGGCATTAACACCACATTTTTAAGGTTAGAGTTACATTTAGCCATTAACTCCCTAAGGTTAGTTATTAACTCCGAATGGTTAAGGTAAGGGTTAAGATTTGGGTTAGGCTTAAAAAAATTACAAAATAAATAGTTTCTGTCGCTGGATTTGAATATGCAACCTTTTGCTCATGCTTACGTCCATGTGCTATCCCCATCCACAATACTCTAGCAAAACTAAAATCTACTTGAATGTAACAGCGCTCACTGTTGCCTCTAGTGGCCGGTTTTCACATCATCTCCCAATGTCCTCAGACATGGATGGACATCTAATACCGACTTCTATCATGGGTGACCTGGCCGTATTTTCAAACAAGACAAAACAAAACATACAAATACAAAAGATAACATAATGATGCACAAAAACATCAACATCACTCCTGCCCAGACCCACCTGTTCTATCTCCTGCCCAGACCCACCTGTTCTATCTCCATGCCTGCACTACTCTCCGCCACATGTCCTCAAATTGCACCATTTTGTTCCTCTTCGTTGCCCACGCTCTTTCAATATTTACATAATGAAGCATGTTTTTTCTATTGTCTTAACAATGGAGGATTGGTTGACATATGACATGTCTTGAAATATGCGGACAGACGGATGAACAACTTTCTAACTCAGGCCATCATTTTTGAACTTCATAGCATTCCCAGAAGGCATGGATTATTGACTCATTGTTAGTCTTACACTTAAGACGTGACTCTCCGTTGTGCTGTAGAATTTATTAATTTTGTCTCTTGTATAATAAATTCTATACATGGGATTACATGTATAGTAGTACATTTTAGTACATTTTTGTTACCTGTAATTTTGTTTGCTATACTCTTCCATAACAGACTTTATATGGACAAATAAAACTCATGGAATAAAAAGGAAAGTTTTACATCTTCCTAAGTCTGAGGGAGATTTTAACCATCCAGACTTGGAATTGTATCAACTCGCCACCCAAGGCTTTTACTAGCGACATATAGTTAAATGCACTAAAGAGGAACAATGGGTACATATTGAAGATGCACA
This sequence comes from Salvelinus namaycush, assembly GCF_016432855.1. NCBI lineage: Eukaryota > Metazoa > Chordata > Actinopteri > Salmoniformes > Salmonidae > Salvelinus > Salvelinus namaycush. The sequence goes on from NC_052316.1 coordinate 36,014,056, forward strand.
TGCTCATTCCCTCCAACTTGTACCAATATCAGTTATTTTTAAGTCTTAGTTTATATTGTTTTCTAAGAGATTGTCAGTTGGATAGGCTCTCTGCAGGATGTTGTATATCTTACCTATCATATGAGTATCATTTTCTGACTCAAATAGAATTCCCTCAACATTGCTCTGATGTCCAAAAGATTTCAAATCAAAACTTTTAATTTGCATATATTTTAAAATATCTACATTGGTCTTTTTAATTCTGTCATGGAACTTAATGTATTTCCTTATACCAATTATTTTACGGTTCCTATGCTTTTAGTTTTCTATGTGGACCAAATTATCGGTGTTTTCTGAAACGCTGTCCAGGGATTGTTCCATAAGGTTGTTTTTAAGGAGTGATATTGGTTCTTGTAGAATCCGTTTCATTTCATTCCATATTGTTATGAGGTTCTTAACTATGAAGATGTTAATGTTCTTAGCTTAATCTTTTGAAAACAAACATGTAAAAAGATTCTGAGGATGAGCATGTGCATCTTCAATATGTACCCATTGTTCCTCTTTAGTGCATTTAACTATATGTCGCTAGTAAAAGCCTTGGGTGGCGAGTTGATACAATTCCAAGTCTGGAAGGTTAAAACCTCCCTCAGACTTAGGAAGACGTAAAACTTTCCTTTTTATTCCATGAGTTTTATTTGTCCATATAAAGTCTGTTATGGAAGAATATACTTTTTTAAAGAATGTCTTCAGTGGGGTAATTGGTATTACCGAGAGTAAAAAGAAAGAAAAGAAAGGTAGTAGGCTACTCCACAGATTTAAAATGATGAGGGCTGTCATTTTGGAATGTCCCCGAAGCTGTGCCAAGCACTGGGAGATTCCCACATCCTAAAAATATTCCCAAAACTCTGCAGAGCCAGGAACACTTCCCATCTTTCCTGTCTTTTGTTGCTTTGCTCCAACTTTTCCATAGCAAAGATAGATTAACCCGAACACCTTGGAAATCCATATTTGATCCCTAATACCTTGGAAATCCATATTTGAACCCTAACACCTTGGAAATCCATATTTGAACCCTAATACCTTAAAAACCCTTATTTGAACCCTAATACCTTAAAAACCCTTATTTGAAATCACTTCTAACTTAAAGGCAGGAAGTCACAGCACAGTAGCAGATTCTGAAAGCAACATCGGTAGAAACCAAGACCCAATAAATAACTGACTGTCAATGACTGTTAATGTTACGACATTTTAATACTGGTCTAAAGTGAATAGCAAAAAGACATATAACAGACATTACATCTCAAAATGGGATGCTTTGAGTGTTTCACTTTACTCTCATCTACAGGCCAATGATTTGGCAGCAGAACATGGTTGAATCAACTTGACAAAATGTAATAACCAGAAAGACGCAAGGCCATGTGAAATATATACTTTAATATGACCATACATTTTTCAAGATCAGTACAAAGTATTATTCTATTTAGTGATGCTTTCATCATAGTTTTCTGTTTCCAAGACAGACATACAAACAGGACAGAGATGAAACAAAATAACTATTACAAAAACACGTGGACCGTATGACACTTACTGTACACACAACCAACGATGTACACACAACCAACGATGTACACACAACCAACGATGTACACACAACCAACGATGTGCACGTGCTCAGACACAATGTGGACATGTGACACACTGATTAAGAGGGAAGGAGGGAGGGGGTTAGAGAAAGAGTGAAGAGGGAGGAATGCATTGATAGATACAGTGCTAGGCCAGGCCCGGAGGAGAGGAAACAGGGCCAGGCCAGGCCCGGAGGAGAGGAAACAGGGCCAGGCAAGGCCCGGAGGAAAGGAAACAGGGCCAGGCCAGGCCCGGAGGAGAGAAAACAGGGCCAGGCCAGGAGGAGAGGAAACAGGGCCAGGCCAGGCCCGGAGAGGAAACAGGGCCAGGCCAGACCCGGAGGAGAGGAAACAGGGCCAGGCCAGACCCGGAGGAGAGGAAACAGGGCCAGGCCAGACCCGGAGGAGAGGAAACAGGGCCAGGCGAGACCCGGAGGAGAGGAAACAGGGCCAGGCCAGACCCGGAGGATAGGAACCAGGGCCAGGCTAGAACCAGAAAAACATCCTTATATAATGAAAGCTTCACTGGATAGTTTCCCATCACCATAGGAAACTACTGCACTGCAGTGCAATCGCCTTAGGGACTAGCTAGCTGAATGATTTTCCTTTCTTTTAGTCTTTCAATTAAATGTTCTTTTGAACCTGGTTGTTAGTCTGTGTGAGCAGCTGTCAAAGGGATGACAAAAAAGTGGGATAGGAACAAATAGAAAATAATCTCCATGTACACATAAATATGATACGATAACCTCAGGTGGGAAATATACTTGTTTAAGTCAGTAATAAAGCTTTTGACCATGCAACAATGTTCATCAGTACCTTTTAAACACAACTATGAACACATATTAGACCAACCGGCGACAAAAACAGATGCCAAATATGTAAAAAAAAATATAACAATATCTCTCTTTCTGCAAGAACGTATTTCTATGTCATATATATTACAGCTTAAGTTGTACCATTAGTCCAGCACGTTTAAGATGTGTACAGGTAGCTTAAGTGGGAGGAAACAAAGCAACATAGACGGGTTAGGTGACAACGTCACGAAACCATGCACGCATTTGAATGGGGCAGAAGGCCGTGTGTTGTTGTGGTCCTGGATGGCCAGATAGCTAGCAACAATGACAAGAATCTGCCATGTGGGGAATCGTATGTGGCTCGTTTCAGCTGCTTTTACCTTGTTCTTGATACCATGTCTTATTTTGACTGATCTCATGTCTATGCTAATATGGCGAATATTCTCTAGCTATCTAACCAACTATAACAATGTATTTGAGAGACAAGTGCTCATTGTGGAAATGTATTTGTTTTCAATGAACATTAGAAACAAAATATAGTTGACATGTGATCAACAGTCTAAGCCAAACCCGTCTGTTTTACCCCATAGTTGCACATGTGTTGGTTTTGTTGCTAAACAACCAACCCGTCTATATAGTCTATCATGGGTCAACACTACAAGGTTATGGAGAGCATTTAAATATGCCTGTATGGAAATATATATATAAGCTGTAAAAAATAATATATATACTCCAAATACATTTATATATACATAAATATGTTAAATACTGATCATTATGAATCGCTGGATTTCTGAAAACTTTCTTTTATCTATTTAGGTAGTGGACTCACATGTCATACTAGCCAGAGCCCTCTCCACACAGTAACTGTTTCTATGAAACACGTGAACTGCTGTTCTGCAGTCAGTATGTACCATACGTAAGTTTCCCATATTTGACTTTTTCCTCTTTAAACCCGCAGGTGATCACTGTCTGTCTAGATCATGGGTCTGAAACTCATTCCATGGAGGGCCTAGTGTCTGCAGGTTTTTGGTTTTTCCATTTTAATTAAGCCCTAGACAACCAGGTGTAGGGAGTTCCTTACTAATGAATTACCTTAATTAATCAATTAAGCACAAGGGAGGAGCGAAAACCCGCAGACACTGGGCCCTCCGTGGAATGAGTTTGATACGCGTGGTCTTGATCAGGGCTTCTGGGGAACCCCTGGGTGCACATTAAGACCAAACCCTGGTCTAGATCATGTGGGAGGTTGGGGAAGGCTAAAAGAAAACCAGATATGAATGGTTTTCACCCATGTCATATTCACTTATTCATTTTTCAAATACATGACATCACATTAGTTATTTTTTTCTATCTCTGTTTGTTGCTACAGATTAGCTGCTCTGTTCTAGCAGGTAGAGAGAAACACGTATCACCCATTATCTTCTTGTTTATGTGTTTCTTCATGGTATTGGAGCAGGTATGTATGTGACTGTATGATACGTTTGTACTCGTACCTGAGGAGGAGGAGGGTTCAGAGGGCTAGCCCCCTCCCTGGTTCTCCTCCCAGTCCATAGCCAGCTATACTGCATGTACCATATACCTAAATGACTTGTACTGTACACTAAAGCCTGCCTCATAAGTGCATTGCTGTACGTCATAATGTTTCGTACCTCAATAGAAAAGCTCTCCCCTGCCTTAAAGTCCCACCTTCACACAATTAAGGCACCGTTTACACCCCTGGGGGTCAATGGGTTCTTCTAATAAGAAGAGAAGCAACAACAACAACAACAACCGGATAAGAACAACAGAACATGAGCGACATGTAAAAACAAGTCATCAAAAGCAAAACATTAATGAAACATCAAATAATGTCTTGTGGGTAGGTGCTAAATGAAGTGTCCAGCCAATCACGCACCAGAGTTCTAAACACCAGAGTTCTGCAGGGGCACACAACACGACACGGGTGCACGTGCCACTGAGTCGTCTTTATTAAGAGTCACCACGGCAACCCTGGAGCCCAATTCCTGAACCCCAACAACTCTCCAGTCTCGAAGCCCTTAGAATTAGCTAAGCCTTTTCCACCATTGGGGACTGTGTGTTTGAGTCAGTAGCCTGTTGGGCTGTGTGTGTTGAGTCAGTAGCCTGTTGGGCTGTGTGTGTTTGAGTCAGTAGTCTGTTGGGCTGTGTGTGTTGAGTCAGTAGCCTGTAACGGCTGAGTGTTTGAGTCAGTAGCCTGTTGGGCTGAGTGTTTGAGTCAGTAGCCTGTTGGGCTGAGTGTTTGAGTCAGTAGCCTGTTGGGCTGTGTGTTGAGTCAGTAGCCTAATGGGCTGTGTGTTTGAGTCAGTAGCCTGTTGGGCTGTGTGTTTGAGTCAGTAGCCTGTTGGGCTGTGTGTTTGAGTCAGTAGCCTGTTGGGCTGTGTGTTTGAGTCAGTAGCCTGTTGGGCTGTGTGTTGAGTCAGTAGCCTGTTGGGCTGTGTGTTTGAGTCAGTAGCATGTTGGGCTGTGTGTTTGAGTCAGTAGCCTGTTGGGCTGTGTGTTTGAGTCAGTAGCCTGTTGGGCTGTGTGTTTGAGTCAGTAGCCTGTGGGGCTGAATGTGTGTTGCGTCAGTAGCTAACTTTGAGATTGTTCTTGTTGAGCTCTCTCTCCAGGTTGCCTATGAGCGTGTCGATGCTCTCCTGCAGGTCTCGCAGGTTGACCCTGTTGCTGAGAACGGGGCTGATGTCCTGGATCTTCATGTAAGCCTGGTATGTATGCTCTTTGGGGTTGTGGAGGGGCAGGATGCGCTCATCATCATCATCATCATCACACACCCTATCGTCTGACGGCTGACCGCCACTGGAAACATCGCTCTCCTCCACTCTCTCCTCCTCTGCTTCTCTCTCCTCTTCCTCCTTCTCTACAGGTCCCTCCATCACCTCCTGGAGTAGTGGGGGTTCCTGTTTTGCTGTAGGTGGCTCTGCCTGTCCTTCCTCCTGTCCACTGTCCAGTAATCCTTCCTGTCTCAGCTCCTCTCCCCCCTCCTTCTCCGTGTCCTGTCCTTCCTGTCCCTCCTCAGTGACCTCCATATCCTCAGAAGGAACATCATCATAGTCATTTTCTTCCTGGGGCAGAGGAGGGGGGAGGTAGCGCTCTCCACAGCGACTCCAGTCACCAGCGTAACGGTTGCTAGGGCTGTCCAGTCGGCCCGGCCTAGGTCGCAGCACCCCGGCCATCTCTGCATCACTCAAGTTCAGCACCTGGGGACGCTCCTTCCTCCGACGCAGGGGCGGAGCGGCAGGCTGGTCGGCTGGGCCGGGGTGCTCCAGGACGGGGGATGAGGTCTTGCCATGTGGGTCCACCACTATAAGGAGAGATGGAAAGACATAGGAGAGAGAGAGAAAGAAAGAGTTAGTTAAAAAGTAAGCAGGAAGTTATTCAGTCAGTGCCATAGTCCTAGCTCTGTTAACTCCTGGTGTATGGCACAAGCTCTTCAAGCATTGTTGGTGCAAACCAATTATTCAACTAAAAAATATTATAATTTTCATTCAAGCACACTGTATACACAAGGTCCTCCTGGAGTACAGCCACGGTCTAAAGGTGGTATTTCAGACATTAACCCATGCCATGCTGCATAGAAATATGCCAAAGCCACTCCAACACACTCTACTACTTCACTTCTACAGCTGTACATTTTACCTAGTCTTCAAATGTCTGTGAACTAACCTAACACATGTCCCTTCTGTGGGGTGAAGAAGGGGTAGGAGGGAATCACATGATATGAGCATGTCTGAGCTAAGGAGAAGAACAGAACACTGAGCACTCCAACACATCCAACCACCACAGCCCAGTTACCTGTCTGTCTCTCTGTGTTCCTACTAGAGGTCGCCCGATTATGATTTTTCAACGCCGATACCGATACCGATTATTGGAGGACAAAAAAAGACGATACCGATTAATCGTCCGATTTATATAAAATAAAAATAAATGTTTAATATATATATATATATATATCATACGCACACACAAATTTTTGTAATAATGACAATTGCAACAATACTGAAAGAACAATGAACACTTTTATTTTAACTTAATATAATACATAAATACACACACACACACACACAGCTCTGAAGTGACAATGATACTGAAGAGTCTGGTTAGGAGACAAATACTCTCAACTGTTTGAATAAAAATAGAGAAAAAAAAATAGAGTTTAAGTTACCTGTGATGAATGTTGAAAACAAAAACTGTAATTTCTATATGCAGGAAATCCTATTTTAATAATGGGCATGGTAAGAATTGACGACCAAAGTGCGAGTCATAATTCCCATGACAGCAAAATCTGAAAAGCGGTTCCTTCATTTATTCCATAGGATATTTTTAGATTCACTTAAAATAAGGTCTGTGTTTCGTGTAGGCTTACACCACCTTGCCAATTTTATAACTGTGTAGATATCCATAGGACAAGGTAACTCTGATCAATATTGGCTAAATATAAGCGAAGATAAAAAATTTTGTAGAGTGGATTTATGAAAATATGTTGACAAACGTCACCTTATCCTAGTGAGATTTACACGGGTATCAAAACGTCGAGGCGGTTTAAGCCTGCACAAAACACAGACCTTATTTGAAGTAGATCAAGACATTCTCTATGGAAGACATGAACGGTAAAATAACGAAGGAACCCCTTTCAAGTTCAGCCGCAAGTTATAACAGGAATTATAACGCGTCGACTATTTCTCTCTAAACCATATACCTTTGACTAATCCGGAAACTATCACCTCAAAAACAAAACGTTTATTCCGTTCCGTATTTTATCTAACGGGTGGCATCCATGAGTCTAAATATTCCTGTTACATTGCACAACCTTCAATGTTATGTCATAATTACGTAAAATTCTGGCAAATTAGTTCGCAAAGAGCCAGGCGGCCCAAACTGTTGCATATAGCCTGACTCTGCGTGCAATGAACGCAAGAGAAATGACACCTGGTTAATATTGCCTGCTAACCTGGATTTCTTTTAGCTAAATATGCAGGTTTAAAAATATATACTTGTGTATTGATTTTAAGAAAGGCATTGATGTTTATGGTTAAGTACACATTGGAGCAATGACAGTCATTGATTGATTGTTTTTTATAAGATAAGTTTAATGCTAGCTAGCAATTTACTTTAGCTTACTGCATTCGCGGCACAGGCAGGCTCCTCGTGGAGTGCAATGTAATCAGTGTTAGAGCATTGGACTAGTTAACTGTACGGTTGCAAGATTGGATCCCCCGAGCTGACAAGGTAAAAAATCTGTCTTTCTGCCCCTGAACGAGGCAGAACGTTCCTAGGCCGTCATTGAAAATAAGAATGTGTTCTTAACTGACTTGCCTAGTTAAATAAAGATTAAATAAAGGTGTGAAAAAAAATCGGCGCCCAAAAATACCGATTTCCGATTGTTATGAAAACTTGAAATCGGCCACGATTAATCGGCCATTCCGATTAATCGGTCGACCTCTAGTTCCTACTACACGGTGTCCCCCACGGTACACCTTTACATACCTCCTACAGTCAGTGGCGGAATAAAACAAAACAAACAAAAAACATTTCAGAGGTAAAACTGACATGTCCACTCACTGCAACAAAAAGCAACCAGTCAAGCAGCCAGTTGACATGAAAGACCTTGAAACTCGACTTTACTGTTACAGCTATTTCATGCTGAAGAAGGTAGAAAGTAAAGTACACAAGCTCCACAGTGGTACAGCAAAGCCAACAGCTGATTTTGATATCATACTGTATGAAAGCTTTCAATGATTCCCACCGTAATGCCGGCGCGGAGTGCCAGGTCTTTCGACAAAAACGTCTGTAGAGTCCGGATGGTTTGACTTATTAAAAGCTGAGAGTCCCACGAACACGGATATGTAACATGTTTTGACTTCACAAGCTACACAAGAGTTGTTAGAAGGTATGGGATTCTTCTACATAGGAAGTCCCAGGACGAAGTGTCTATAATACTGTAATAAGCTCACATAGTTGCTGTCTCAAACTCCAAACTGTTGTCACTGTCATTTCCCAGTGAGCAAACAATTTCTGTACTTACATTCGTATAAATTCATTTTTTATCAGGTTTTTGCTTTGGTGGACCTTCTTTTTTTGTATTGACATTTGTCAATAAATCATGAATGCATTTGTTTATATCAAATTGATTTGTGATCGACTTGTAGCCCTGGTTGTCCTGAAAATAAAATGTTAAAACACTTCATTGTGAGTCTACATATAAGGGCTGGACATGGAGATAAATGAAATGCCGATTTTTGCCGGGGTATCTGGCAAACAGTCATCACAGCTGATCCAAGAATAAGCAAATAACCCCGAACCCCCGAACCCCCATCACCTCAACCCCTGAACTCCCAGCCACCCCATCCTGCCTGTGCCACACACCCTCCTGGACACTTCCAAATCCATGGCTGATCCCACTGTGCTGTCCCTGACCAGTTAAAAATATGAGAACAGATGATGACTGTGTTACAGCGTGTAGTAGATGAACAGATGATGACTGTTACAGCGTGTAGTAGAAGAACAGATGATGACTGTGTTACAGCGTGTAGTAGATGAACAGATGATGACTGTGTTACAGAGTGTAGTAGATGAACAGATGATGACTGTTACAGCGTGTAGTAGAAGAACAGATGATGACTGTGTTACAGCGTGTAGTAGATGAACAGATGATGACTGTGTTACAGAGTGTAGTAGATGAACAGATGATGACTGTTACAGCGTGTAGTAGATGAAGAGATGATGACTGTGTTACAGAGTGTAGTAGATGAACAGATGATGACTGTTACAGCGTGTAGTAGATTAACAGATGATGACTGTTACAGCGTGTAGTAGATGAACAGATGATGACTGTTACAGCGTGCAGTAGAAGAACAGATGATGACTGTTACAGCGTGTAGTAGATGAACAGATGATGACTGTTACAGCGTGTAGTAGATGAACAGATGATGACTGTTACAGCGTGTAGTAGATGAACAGATGATGACTGTTACAGCGTGTAGTAGAAGAACAGATGATGACTGTGTTACAGCGTGTAGTATTTGAACAGATGATGACTGTGTTACAGAGTGTAGTAGATGAACAGATGATGACTGTTACAGCGTGTAGTAGATGAACAGATGATGACTGTGTTACAGCGTGTAGTATTTGAACAGATGATGACTGTGTTACAGAGTGTAGTAGATGAACAGATGAGGACTGTTACAGCGTGTAGTAGATGAACAGATGATGACTGTGTTACAGCGTGTAGTATTTGAACAGATGATGACTGTGTTACAGAGTGTAGTAGATGAACAGATGATGACTGTGTTACAGAGTGTAGTAGAATCACAGATGATGACTGTTACAGCGTGTAGTAGAAGAACAGATGATGACTGTTACAGCGTGTAGTAGATGAACAGATGATGACTGTGTTACAGCGTGTAGTAGAAGAACAGATGATGACTGTTACAGCGTGTAGTAGATGAACAGATGATGACTGTGTTACAGAGTGTAGTAGAATCACAGATGATGACTGTTACAGCGTGTAGTATTTGAACAGATGATGACTGTGTTACAGAGTGTAGTAGATGAACAGATGATGACTGTTACAGCGTGTAGTAGATGAACAGATGATGACTGTGTTACAGCGTGTAGTAGATGAACAGATGATGACTGTTACAGCGTGTAGTAGAAGAACAGATGATGACTGTTACAGCGTGTAGTAGAAGAACAGATGATGACTGTTACAGCGTGTAGTACAAGAACAGATGATGACTGTGTTACAGCGTGTAGTAGAATCACAGATGATGACTGTTACAGCGTGTAGTAGAAGAACAGATGCTGACTGTTACAGCGTGTAGTAGAAGAACAGATGATGAATGTTACAGCGTGTAGTAGATGAACAGATGATGACTGCTACAGCGTGTAATAGAAGAACAGATGATGGCTGTTACAGCGTGTAGTAGAAGAACAGATGATGACTGTGTTACAGTGTGTAGTAGAAGAACAGATGATGACTGTTACAGCGTGTAGTAGAAGAACAGATGATGACTGTGTTACAGCGTGTAGTAGAAGAACAGATGATGACTGTGTTACAGCGTGTAATAGAAGAACAGATGACTGTTACAGCGTGTAGTAGAAGAACAGATGATGGCTGTTACAGCGTGTAGTAGATGAACAGATGATGACTGCTACAGCGTGTAATAGAAGAACAGATGATGGCTGTTACAGCGTGTAGTAGATGAACAGATGATGACTGTGTTACAGCGTGTAGTAGATGAACAGATGATGACTGTTACAGCGTGTAGTAGATGAACAGATGATGACTGTGTTACAGCGTGTAGTAGATGAACAGATGATGACTGTTACAGCGTGTAGTAGATGAACAGATGATGACTGTAGTAGATGAACAGATGATGACTGTAGTAGAAGAACAGATGATGACTGTTACAGCGTGTAGTAGATGAACAGATGATGACTGTGTTACAGAGTGTAGTAGATGAACAGATGATGACTGTTACAGCGTGTAGTAGATGAACAGATGATGACTGTGTTACAGCGTGTAGTAGATGAACAGATGATGACTGTTACAGCGTGTAGTAGAAGAACAGATTATGACTGTGTTACAGAGTGTAGTAGATGAACAGATGATGACTGTGTTACAGAGTGTAGTAGATGAACAGATGATGACTGTTACAGCGTGTAGTAGATGAACAGATGATGACTGTTACAGCGTGTAGTAGATGAACAGATGATGACTGTGTTACAGCGTGTAGTAGAAGAACAGATGATGACTGTTACAGCGTGTAGTAGATGAACAGATGATGACTGTGTTACAGAGTGTAGTAGATGAACAGATGATGACTGTGTTACAGCGTGTAGTAGATGAACAGATGATGACTGTGTTACAGAGTGTAGTAGAAGAACAGATGATGACTGTTACAGCGTGTAGTAGATGAACAGATGATGACTGTTACAGCGTGTAGTAGATGAACAGATGATGACTGTTACAGCGTGTAGTAGATGAACAGATGATGACTGTAGTAGAAGAACAGATGATGACTGTTACAGCGTGTAGTAGATGAACAGATGATGACTGTAGTAGAAGAACAGATGATGACTGTTACAGCGTGTAGTAGATGAACAGATGATGACTGTAGTAGAAGAACAGATGATGACTGTTACAGAGTGTAGTAGATGAACAGATGATGACTGTTACAGCGTGTAGTAGATGAACAGATGGTGACTGTTACAGAGTGTAGTAGATGAACAGATGATGACTGTTACAGCGTGTAGTAGATGAACAGATGATGACTGTTACAGCGTGTAGTAGATGAACAGATGATGACTGTTACAGCGTGTAGTAGAAGAACAGATGATGACTGTTACAGCGTGTAGTAGATGAACAGATGATGACTGTAGTAGAAGAACAGATGATGACTGTTACAGCGTGTAGTAGATGAACAGATGATGACTGTAGTAGATGAACAGATGGTGACTGTTACAGAGTGTAGTAGATGAACAGATGATGACTGTTACAGCGTGTAGTAGATGAACAGATGATGACTGTTACAGCGTGTAGTAGATGAACAGATGATGACTGTTACAGCGTGTAGTAGAAGAACAGATGATGACTGTGTTACAGCGTGTAGTAGATGAACAGATGATGACTGTGTTACAGCGTGTAGTAGATGAACAGATGATGACTGTTACAGCGTGTAGTAGATGAACAGACGATGACTGTGTTACAGAGTGTAGTAGATGAACAGATGATGACTGTTACAGCGTGTAGTAGATGAACAGATGATGACTGTTACAGCGTGTAGTAGATGAACAGATGATGACTGTAGTAGAAGAACAGATGATGACTGTTACAGCGTGTAGTAGATGAACAGATGATGACTGTGTTACAGAGTGTAGTAGATGAACAGATGATGACTGTTACAGCGTGTAGTAGATGAACAGATGATGACTGTTACAGCGTGTAGTAGATGAACAGATGATGACTGTTACAGCGTGTAGTAGATGAACAGATGATGACTGTTACAGCGTGTAGTAGATGAACAGATGATGACTGTGTTACAGCGTGTAGTAGATGAACAGATGATGACTGTGTTACAGCGTGTAGTAGATGAACAGATGATGACTGTGTTACAGAGTGTAGTAGATGAAGAGATGATGACTGTTACAGCGTGTAGTAGATGAACAGATGATGACTGTGTTACAGAGTGTAGTAGATGAAGAGATGATGACTGTTAAAGCGTGTAGTAGATGAACAGATGATGACTGTTACAGCGTGTAGTAGATGAACAGATGATGACTGTGTTACAGAGTGTAGTAGATGAAGAGATGATGACTGTGTTACAGCGTGTAGTAGATGAACAGATGATGACTGTGTTACAGAGTGTAGTAGATGAACAGATGATGACTGTTACAGCGTGTAGTAGATGAACAGATGATGACTGTTACAGCGTGTAGTAGATGAACAGATGATGACTGTTTCAGCATGTAGTAGATGAACAGATGATGACTGTGTTACAGAGTGTAGTAGATGAAGAGATGATGACTGTGTTACAGAGTGTAGTAGATGAAGAGATGATGACTGTGTTACAGCGTGTAGTAGATGAAGAGATGATGACTGTGTTACAGCGTGTAGTAGATGAAGAGATGATGACTGTGTTACAGCGTGTAGTAGATGAAGAGATGATGACTGTGTTACAGCGTGTAGTAGATGAACAGATGATGACTGTTACAGCGTGTAGTAGATGAACAGATGATGACTGTTACAGCGTGTAGTAGATGAACAGATGATGACTGTTACAGCGTGTAGTAGATGAACAGATGATGACTGTTACAGCGTGTAGTAGATGAACAGATGATGACTGTGTTACAGCGTGTAGTAGATGAACAGATGATGACTGTTACAGCGTGTAGTAGATGAACAGATGATGACTGTTACAGCGTGTAGTAGATGAACAGATGATGACTGTTACAGCGTGTAGTAGATGAACAGATGATGACTGTTACAGCGTGTAGTAGATGAACAGATGATGACTGTGTTACAGCGTGTAGTAGATGAACAGATGATGACTGTTACAGCGTGTAGTAGATGAACAGATGATGACTGTGTTACAGAGTGTAGTAGATGAACAGATGATGACTGTTACAGCGTGTAGTAGATGAAGAGATGATGACTGTGTTACAGCGTGTAGTAGATGAACAGATGATGACTGTGTTACAGAGTGTAGTAGATGAACAGATGATGACTGTTACAGCGTGCAGTAGATGAAGAGATGATGACTGTGTTACAGAGTGTAGTAGATGAACAGATGATGACTGTTACAGCGTGTAGTAGATGAACAGATGATGACTGTTACAGCGTGTAGTAGATGAACAGATGATGACTGTTACAGCGTGTAGTAGATGAACAGATGATGACTGTTACAGCGTGTAGTAGATGAACAGATGATGACTGTGTTACAGAGTGTAGTAGATGAAGAGATGATGACTGTTACAGCGTGTAGTAGATGAACAGATGATGACTGTGTTACAGCGTGTAGTAGATGAACAGATGATGACTGTTACAGCGTGTAGTAGATGAACAGATGATGACTGTTACAGCGTGTAGTAGATGAACAGATGATGACTGTTACAGCGTGTAGTAGAAGAACAGATTATGACTGTGTTACAGAGTGTAGTAGATGAACAGATGATGACTGTGTTACAGAGTGTAGTAGATGAACAGATGATGACTGTGTTACAGAGTGTAGTAGATGAACAGATGATGACTGTGTTACAGAGTGTAGTAGATGAACAGATGATGACTGTTACAGCGTGTAGTAGATGAACAGATGATGACTGTTACAGCGTGTAGTAGATGAACAGATGATGACTGTTACAGCGTGTAGTAGATGAACAGATGATGACTGTTACAGCGTGTAGTAGATGAACAGCAGGATCGTTCTTATTTCAGGGCTCAAGGAGGCATCTGCCATTGATCCAAGAATAAGCAAATAACCCCGAACCCCCATCACCTCAACCCCTGAACTCCCAGCCACCCCATCCTGCCTGTGCCACACACCCTCCTGGACACTTCCAAATCCATGGCTGCTCCCACTGTGCTGTCCCTGACCAGTTAAAAATATCCAGAGCCTTACACCCCCCCCCTCCCCCCTCCCCTCTCCTCTCCCCTCACTCCACCACTCTGCCATAGTGTGATCTCTCCCTGACCACCTGCTCTCTGCCCAAACACACACGCCCGCAAGCACACATGCGCGCACACACACAACACACACAAGCACGCCCACACACACACCAGAAAAGCACAGCGGTCACCAAGGCCAATGAGTCACACACACGCACACTTTCACCTCCTTATGAAATTCACCAAATACCAAGGCCAAGCAGTCATATACACAGACACATGTCTGCCCACACACACACACACACCGTTCATTAACACCCTCCCCCCCATTGAAAACAATGCAAGTACAGAGGACAAGCCAACTCTCCTAATCACATAACCCCAGACACACTCACACAACCCCAGACACATTCACATAACCCCAGACCCACATTCACACAACCCCAGAAACACATTCACACAACCCCAGACACATTCACACAACCCCAGAAACACATTCACACAACCCCAGAAACACATTCACACAACCCCAGAAACACTCACACAACCCCAGAAACACATTCACACAACCCCAGAAACACATTCACACAACCCCAGACACACATTCACACAACCCCAGACACACTCACACAACCCCAGACACATTCACACAACCCCAGACACATTCACACAACCCCAGACACATTCACACAACCCCAGAAACACATTCACACAACCCCAGACACACATTCACACAACCCCAGACACATTCACACAACCCCAGACACATTCACACAACCCCAGAAACACATTCACACAACCCCAGACACACATTCACATAACCCCAGACACATTCACACAACCCCAGAAACACATTCACACAACCCCAGAAACACATTCACACAACCCCAGACACACATTCACACAACCCCAGACACACATTCACACAACCCCAGAAACACATTCACACAACCCCAGAAACACATTCACACAACCCCAGAAACACATTCACACAACCCCAGAAACACTCACACAACCCCAGAAACACTCACACAACCCCAGACACATTCACACAACCCCAGAAACACATTCACACAACCCCAGAAACACATTCACACAACCCCAGAAACACATTCACACAACCCCAGACACACTCACACAACCCCAGACACATTCACACAACCCCAGAAACACATTCACACAACCCCAGAAACACATTCACACAACCCCAGAAACACATTCACACAACCCCAGAAACACATTCACACAACCCCAGACACACTCACACAACCCCAGAAACACTCACACAACCCCAGAAACACTCACATAACCCCAGACACATTCACACAACCCCAGAAACACATTCACACAACCCCAGAAACACATTCACACAACCCCAGAAACACATTCACACAACCCCAGACACACTCACACAACCCCAGACACATTCACACAACCCCAGAAACACATTCACACAACCCCAGAAACACATTCACACAACCCCAGAAACACATTCACACAACCCCAGAAACACATTCACACAACCCCAGACACATTCACACAACCCCAGAAACACATTCACACAACCCCAGAAACACATTCACACAACCCCAGACACATTCACACAACCCCAGACACATTCACACAACCCCAGACACATTCACACAACCCCAGAAACACTCACACAACCCCAGAAACACTCACACAACCCCAGACACATTCACACAACCCCAGAAACACATTCACATAACCCCAGAAACACATTCACACAACCCCAGAAACACATTCACACAACCCCAGAAACACATTCACACAACCCCAGAAACACATTCACACAACCCCAGACACATTCACACAACCCCAGACACATTCACACAACCCCAGACACACATTCACACAACCCCAGACACACATTCACACAACCCCAGAAACACATTCACACAACCCCAGAAACACATTCACACAACCCCAGAAACACACTCACACAACCCCAGAAACACACTCACACAACCCCAGAAACACTCACATAACCCCAGAAACACATTCACATAACCCCAGAAACACATTCACACAACCCCAGAAACACATTCACATAACCCCAGAAACACATTCACACAACCCCAGAAACACATTCACACAACCCCAGAAACACATTCACACAACCCCAGAAACACACTCACACAACCCCAGAAACACATTCACACAACCCCAGACACACTCACACAACCCCAGAAACACATTCACACAACCCCAGACACACATTCACACAACGCCAGAAACACATTCACACAACGCCAGAAACACATTCACACAACCCCAGAAACACATTCACATAACCCCAGAAACACATTCACACAACCCCAGACACACTCACACAACCCCAGACACATTCACACAACCCCAGACACACTCACACAACCCCAGACACACTCACACAACCCCAGAAACACATTCACACAACCCCAGAAACACACTCACACAACCCCAGACACACTCACACAACCCCAGAAACACATTCACACAACCCCAGAAACACACTCACACAACCCCAGACACACTCACACAACCCCAGAAACACATTCACACAACCCCAGAAACACATTCACACAACCCCAGACACATTCACATAACCCCAGAAACACATTCACACAACCCCAGAAACACATTCACACAACCCCAGAAACACATTCACACAACCCCAGAAACACATTCACACAACCCCAGAAACACATTCACACAACCCCAGACACACTCACACAACCCCAGAAACACATTCACACAACCCCAGAAACACATTCACACAACCCCAGAAACACATTCACACAACCCCAGAAACACATTCACACAACCCCAGAAACACATTCACACAACCCCAGACACATTCACACAACCCCAGACACATTCACACAACCCCAGACACACATTCACACAACCCCAGACACACATTCACACAACCCCAGACACACATTCACACAACCCCAGACACACTCACACAACCCCAGAAACACATTCACATAACCCAGGTCACACACTCCAGGCCTATGCAACAATGCAGTGGAAGGTGTGGACCTCATGAAGAGGCTGGACATTTCTCATAATGATTGTGAAATGTTAGGGTGAAGCTGGGAGGGCTAAGGGCTAAGGTTAGGACTGGAATATCCTAGGTGGAGAGGGTACTAAAAGTCATGTTTTAACAAAATCGTGCAGTTTGAGGCCATGTGGTGGAAAGTGATACCGGCACTGGAGATAGGGGTGATGGCTAGTGGGTCTGGGTAGGAGTGATGTAGTTGATGGAGATAGGGGTGATGGCTAGTGGGTCTGGGTAGGAGTGATGTAGTTGATGGAGATAGGGGTGATGGCTAGTGGGTCTGGGTAGGAGTGATGTAGTTGATGGAGATAGGGGTGATGGCTAGTGGGTCTGGGTAGGAGTGATGTAGTTGATGGAGATAGGGGTGATGGCTAGTGGGTCTGGGTAGGAGTGATGTAGTTGATGGAGATAGGGGTGATGGCTAGTGGGTCTGGGTAGGAGTGATGTAGTTGATGGAGATAGGGGTGATGGCTAGTGGGTCTGGGTAGGAGTGATGTAGTTGATGGAGATAGGGGTGATGGCTAGTGGGTCTGGGTAGGAGTGATGTAGTTGATGGAGATAGGGGTGATGGCTAGTGGGTCTGGGTAGGAGTGATGTAGTTGATGGAGATAGGGGTGATGGCTAGTGGGTCTGGGTAGGAGTGATGTAGTTGATGGAGATAGGGGTGATGGCTAGTGGGTCTGGGTAGGAGTGATGTAGTTGATGGAGATAGGGGTGATGGCTAGTGGGTCTGGGTAGGAGTGATGTAGATGATGGAGATAGGGGTGATGGCTAGTGGGTCTGGGTAGGAGTGATGTTGTTGATGGAGATAGGGGTGAGTATAAAGATCAGTGATGAGTATAAAGATCAGTGAGGAGTATAAAGATCAGTGAGGAGTATAAAGATCAGCGAGGAGTATAAAGATCAGCGAGGAGTATAAAGATCAGCGAGGAGTATACAGATCAGCGAGGAGTATAAAGATCAGCGAGGAGTATAAAGATCAACGAGGAGTATAAAGATCAGTGAGGAGTATAAAGATCAGCGAGGAGTATAAAGATCAGCGAGGAGTATAAAGATCAGCGAGGAGTATAAAGATCAGGGAGGAGTATAAAGATCAGCGAGGAGTATAAAGATCAGCGAGGAGTATAAAGATCAGCGAGGAGTATAAAGATCAGTGAGGAGTATAAAGATCAGTGAGGAGTATAAAGATCAGCGAGGAGTATAAAGATCAGCGAGGAGTATAAAGATCAGCGAGGAGTATAAAGATCAGCGAGGAGTATAAAGATCAGCGAGGAGTATAAAGATCAGCGAGGAGTATAAAGATCAGCGAGGAGTATACAGATCAGCGAGGAGTATAAAGATCAGCGAGGAGTATAAAGATCAGCGAGGAGAATAAAGATCAGCGAGGAGTATAAAGATCAGCGAGGAGTATAAAGATCAGCGAGGAGTATAAAGATCAGCGAGGAGTATAAAGATCAGCGAGGAGTATAAATATCAGCGAGGAGTATAAATATCAGCGAGGAGTATAAAGATCAGCGAGGAGTATAAAGATCAGCGAGGAGTATAAAGATCAGCGAGGAGTATAAAGATCAGCGAGGAGTATAAAGATCAGCGAGGAGTATAAAGATCAGCGAGGAGTATAAAGATCAGCGAGGAGTATAAAGATCAGCGAGGAGTATAAAGATCAGCGAGGAGTATAAAGATCAGCGAGGAGTATACAGATCAGCGAGGAGTATAAAGATCAGCGAGGAGTATAAAGATCAGCGAGGAGTATAAAGATCAGCGAGGAGTATAAAGATCAGCGAGGAGTATAAAGATCAGCGAGGAGTATAAAGATCAGTGAGGAGTATAAAGATCAGTGAGGAGTATAAAGATCAGCGAGGAGTATAAAGATCAGCGAGGAGTATAAAGATCAGTGAGGAGTATAAAGATCAGTGAGGAGTATAAAGATCAGCTTAAGCAATACACCATGCAGCGTACGTAAACAACACTATGAAGTTAAATGCAGTTAGTGCAGTTGGAATGTTAGTGATCTGAGGGGATCAGACAGGTTTAGCCTTATAGGCTTCTATTCTCCATCCTCCTCAGACTTAAACAATAACACAGGCTTTGACATCTAAACCGCCTAGCAACCCAACACTCATACCCCTCTCTCTCTCATATCCCTCCCAATATCCCTGTACTCGACGGTGCGTATCTGTTCTCATGTCACTGTGCACACAAAGAAGACAGCTGCTGAGAGCAGAACAGTTAAACAGGGAGACAAATGACCAACCATAGAGCCACAGTTGGTCCAGGATGTCTGTCTGCATCCCAAACGGCACCCTACAGGGTGTCCACCCACTCTGCATCCCAAACGGCACCCTACAGGGTGTCCACCCACTCTGCATCCCAAACGGCACCCTACAGGGTGTCCACCCACTCTGCATCCCAAACGGCACCCTACAGGGTGTCCACCCACTCTGCATCCCAAACGGCACCCTACAGGGTGTCCACCCACTCTGCCCAGAGCGGGTGAAAATGCAATTTGGTGAGGAAATTTCACTTCCTTATGTTGTAAAGTAAATTTTAACAAGACAAATATGATTATTCATGTTTTGAATAGTTCAGTGTGGTCTTTCTCTAACATATAATTAACATTACAGTTGCAGTCGGAAGTTTACATACATTTAGGTTGGAGTCATTATAATTCGTTTTTCAACCACTCCACAAATTTCTTGTTAACAAACTATAGTTTTGGCAAGTCGGTTAGGACATCTACTTTGTGCATGACACAAGTAATTTTTCCAACAATTCTTTACAGACAATTGGAAAAAGGGGGAGGCTTGCAAGCCGAAGAACACCATCCCAAACGTGAAGCACGGGGGTGGCAGCATCATGTTGTGGGGGTGCTTTGCTGCAGGAGGGAATGGTGCACTTCACAAAATAGATGGTATCATGAAGATGGAAAATGATATGGATATATTGAAGCAACATCTCAAGACATCAGTCAGGAAGTTAAAGCTTGGGTCTTCCAAATGGACAATAACCACAAGCATACTTCCAAAGTTGTGGCAAAATGGCTTAAGGACAACAAAGTCAAGGTATTGGAGTGGCCATCACAAAGCCCTGACCTCAAACCCATAGAAAATGTGTGGGCAGAACTGAAAAAGCATGTGTGAGCAAAGAGGCCTACAAACCTGACTCAGTTACACCAGCTCAGTCAGGAGGAATGGGCCAAAATTCACTCAACTTATTGTGGGAAGCTTGTGGAAGGCTACCCAAAACGTTTGACCCAAGCTATTTAATTTAAAGGAAATACTACCAAATACTAATTGAGTGTATGTAAACTTCTGATCCACTGGGAATGTGATGAAAGAAATAAAAGCTGAAATAAATCATTCTCGCTACTATTATTCCGACATTGCACATTCTTAAAATAAAGTGGTGATTCTAACTAATTTAAGACAGGGAATTTTTACTAGGATTAAATGTCAGGAATTGTGAAAAACTGAGTTAAATTGTATTTGGCTAAGGTGTATGTAAACTTCTGACTTCAACTATATATTAAAGGTCAGATTTCGTAACCTAATACATCCGATAATAAGCCCTGAGCTCTGTTGACATAGTGGTGCAGGTTTCTCTTTTGAGGATTTTACATATTGTGGTCGTCGTCTTCAAAGTTGCGTCCATGGGTCACAAAAAGCTAAATTAGCATGACACGAGCTGAAATAAATGTAAAATGCATTGAAAATAAAAAGCTTGGTATACGCTCAGTGCTCTGTTGACATTTCACAAAGATGAGCTTATTTTTGTGAGAAATCTTTGAAAAAGAACAGGAATTTCAAATTAATATGAAAAGCATATACTAAAATATGAAAATACTACATGTCATGTCTCTAAATCGATATCCATCTTACCTCTATATTGTTTTATGTCCTGCGGATTCGAGAAGAAAGATGAGCCTGTCAGGTAGCCATGTAGCTTTAATTCTTGCACAGAATCCAGCCTAGCTGATGCGAAGCAATTTTCCAATTTGTTTTACCACTTTGTTTCTCTGGCCTCCATTGATTTAGTCACCCTAATTCTGGCCATGCTACAAGGGTAAAAACTTCAAAAACGTTTGTGCGGATTAGGATAGAGACCAGAAGTTTGGACCATTGGTTTTCTGGAGAATTACAATGCATTTGAAAAGTATTCAGACCCCTTCACTTTTTCCACATTTTGTTACATTAGAGTATAATTCCCAAATGTATTGAAATTATTTATTTTTCTCATCAATCTACACACAATACCCCATAAAGACAAATTTTTGCAAATGTATTACAAATAAAAAACAGAAATAGCATATTGTGACCAGTTTCAGGAAAGTAGGCGTTTGTCGCACGTCACAACTTCACAGGAGCGTCATTCGAACGTAAACATTAAAAATAAATCATCAAAATGCGTTATTTAGCAGGCGCTAAAGTGTGAACCAGAGCGAAACAAGATGAGGCTACAAACAAAACGGAGTTAAATGGTTCCAATCTGCCGTGAACTGTTCATTTATGTATACGGGTAAGAGTCAAGCTACATTTTCAGATCTACATTGTTGACAGTGCATGTCAGAGCAAAAACCAAAACACCAAGCCATGAGGTCAAAGAAAATGTCTGTAGAGCTCCGAGATAGGATTGTGTCGAGGCATAGGAAGGAAGGGTACCAAAACATTTCTGCAACATTGAAGGTCCCAAAGAACACAGTGGCTTCCATCATTCTTAAATGGAAGAAGTTTGGAACCACCAAGACTCTTCCTAGATCTGGCCAGAGACCGGACTTGAACCCGATCGAACATCTCTGGAGTGACCTGAAAATAGCTGTGCAGCAACGTTCCCCATCCAACCTGACAGAGCTTGAGAGGATCTGCAGAGAAGAATTTGAGAAACTCTCCAAATATAGGTGTGCCAAGCTTGTAGCGTCATACCCAAGAAGACACTAGGTCAAGGCTGTAATCGCTGCCAAAGGTGCTTCAACAAAGTACTAAGGGTCTGAATACTTATGTAAATGTTATATTTCAGTTTTTTCTTTTTAATAAACTTGCAAACATTTCTAAAAAGCTGCTTTTGCTTTGTCATTATGGGGTATTGTGTGTAGATTGATAAGGGAAAAAAACTATTCATTTTAGAATAATGCTGTAACGTAACAAATTGTGGAAAAAGTCAAGGGGTCTGAATACTTTCTGAAAGCACTGTATCTACACAATTAACATGGTATGTTACCCATTTGTCAAAAGATGCGTTTTTGATTCGACACTTTACACCCTATTCCCTTCATAGTGCACTTATTTTGACCAGGGCCAATAGGGCTCTGAACAAAAGAAGTGCAATATATAGGGAATAGGGTGCCATATTTTCTCTGGACAGTGATTTATATAAAAGCGGCGCTACCCAATGAGCTTGGTTTACAACAAGGCTTTGGCCCTCCCAATATGATGAAGCACTCTGTGTAGCATTTCATCTATGCCGATCGAACAGATGGCAGCGAATGGCTAATTGCTGTGTGTGTGTGTGTGTCAGCCAAGCCAAACCACCAGAGATCAAAGCGCCAGCCCAGCCTTTTAAAGTCATGTTTGGAACAGAACCACAGAGCTAGGAGCAATTTGCGCTAGAAAGCAGTTCCACCAACATAGTGCCCTTCTAGGAAATGTCTTGATTTTGGGTGAGTGCTTTTTAAAGTCTATAAATGTAATTAGTTGTTTATTAAGTTGTTGGCTCAGTGATTCACAATGCCCAGGATGTTCATAATCCCAGACTGCCGTATCTTAAAGCCTCATACATCCACTGCAAGATAAATGACCTAGTAATTAAGCTAGTCATTAATCAACTATAAAAAATGGATGGATGAAGTTGACTAGATATTCATTTATCCCTGACCAAGATGGCTGCCATTATGCGCTACATTCTAGAGTTATGAAGGTTTATGACATAGGTCACTCTCGTAATATTGCATCTCTATGGTGGAGGTTACCTGGCCATAGCTGCAGAAGGTAGTGCAGCACCTCGATGTGCTTCTTAAAGTGCAGGGCACTGGCCAGCTCTTCTGAGTCAATGAAGACGCGGTTGCTATGGCAGCTGGCCTCCTGGCGTTGGCTGAGCAGCACGGGGCCGAAGCACACTGCCAGGTTCTGACACGTCATCTTGTTGACGTCGTGGTGCGACGCCACCAGCTTCAGGTGGTCCAGCAGCCTCCGCAGGGTCAACTGGGATCACACAGACAGAGAGCATGCTGGGCAGGGCAGGCTAACACAACTGTACTGCGCTGCTTCAGATATTTTATTTTTTTACAGCATGGTTCCAGAAACTACAGGGAGGATTTGTAATCAGGCCAGCTCAGTACAGCTTGGTTTGGCTCAGGTTCGGCTCAGTAGTGTGAAAAGCCCTTAATAAAAGGATTTTCTCCTTACCCTCTCCACCTCTGGCAGGTTCTCCAGCAGGCTGACAGTGTGTTCTGTGTCCACCAGGTCGTTCTCACATCCTCCTGCTCCAATACGCAGAGGTCTCTTAGCCATGGAGTCTAACACAGCCTCATACAGGTGCTTAGTGATGAGGGGGTACGGCAACTCACGCAGGTAGTCCTTCAGCACACCTGGAGAGAGGAAGGGATGGACAGAGAGAAAGAGGGAGGGAGAGAGAAACAGAGGCAGGAGAGAGAGGGATGGAGAGAGAGGGGGGGAGAAGGAGAGCATGAGAAACCCTTTATGGAATGAACAGAATAATTAGCTCTGATTATAACAACTCTGGCAACGATGATGACAGCAACCAGATGTTACTTCAGAGGGTAGAAAAGATTTTCACCAGAAAAAAGACCATGAACAACACCACTGTCTGTCTGTGCCATCTGGACCTGATTCAGCCTCGATCAGCTGGACTTTAGATGCTTTTTTCACAGCTCAATCGAGTGAAACACACTACCTCTTATGTACTTCACAAGACAGCTTAAATACCTGACAAATTGCTAACAATATAATCTTTATGAAGAGTCGTTATTGAGAAATCAAAGGCTTTTCTTCTCCCTTTTATACAGCAGGCTGGGCCTGGTACACACTCTGCTGGCTGCCAAGGATTTTAGGACCCATTGTTGTGGTGGGCTCTGTTCTGGGGGCATCTAGGGCGATGCCTGATTGGAATCGGGCGTGACATGGTAGCCTGAGAATGTCGAAGAAGGGGTGGGGGGACTCGATTCTGTGATGGTGCAGACTTTTAAACCTGTAACTCCAGCCACATTCAGCCTCCAACAGGCCCAGACAAAAGAGGCGAGCAAACATGAAACCCACACTGTCTGTCTCCACTAAGCCCCCTCAAAAGTATTTTATTTTCCTCAAAGGCGAGGAGAAAAAATAACAGACAAATATGGAAATAAAGAAAGACGTCTTGGCAGCGTGTCAATTCTCAGCGGTGGAATGGATTGATATGCGTAACTAGCTATCGGTTTTCAGAGCAGAGCTTTGAGTTGGGCAGTCAGTGGGTCCTCAGTGACTTGGAGACAGAGACTGAGGCTGCTTCAGTTAGTAACTACTACAGGTCCATTACCATACAAAGACAACTTCAGTTCAGACGCATGTACGTGACTAGATTGACAATAACATCTAGATTAAGCCACTGTAAATAGAGCTGCTTAATCAATTAAGCATGGCATATAACCAGTACAATCAGTACACTTAATTGGGTTTTGGCTTTTTTCACAACAGTTCTCCAGAGTATAACTACAACGTTATAAGAAGAACCTTATGTCAATTGTTACCCATATTTTATTTCTAACATACTACATTACAACTCACGGTCTAGTTGTCTTCCCTAACAGCTTTATAGGAGAAATAAGAGCATGAATCAATGTTCACTTTTTAATCCTGTCCAATCCCGTTGTTCACTTAAGGAAGAGGGAGTCATTAACTTAATGCTGTCCCGTCTTTTTCAGACTGCCTGGTATAATCTCTATCCATGCTACCCTCTAATCCAGATAGAAACAAGCATGAAACAATGAGCAGACTGAAAGCATACTGGGGATCTGGTATTAGGCTGCTTTTTAGTGTGTGGAATAACCAGCATTTCCTCCCCAGAGATGGACTAATAAAGTACTATTCTATTCTACATCCAGAGCATGTAGTCTGGCGGGAATGCAGTAGGTGGACTTCTGTTGACAGAGTGATGTAGATTCAGTCCACTGTTGAAAACTCCCAGATGACCATCAGGCTGAGTTGTGTTTTACTCATCAGCAGACACCTGCAGTTTAAGGATGGGATCTGCAGTAGGGGAAACAGCGCCACTGGCTGTCCCACTACAGCTGTTATAGGTTTTGTTGTCGAGCTGAGATTTTGTTGTTGTTGCAGTACATTTTGTGCTCTTCAGTTGCGAGTGCAATGTTGTCCGAGGTGAAAAAACAGTGTCCATTGTTTTCAGTAACTTCTTTGTTGATGTAATATCACAAACCAACATGGCCGTTTCAACATGAAGGATTCCAGCTTCAAACACACTGGCAAGAGCATAGTATATAGTTACAGTCTAGTGGTAAGACTGATTACAAAACTAATCTAAAGAAAATAGATATAGTAGGACCCTATGTTAAAGGTTTTGTCACGACTCCCACCGAAGGTGGCTCCTCTTCCTGTTCGGGCGGCGCTCGGCGGTCGTCGTCAGCGGTCTACTAGCTGCCACCGATCCCTTTTCCCTTTTCTGTTGGTTTTGTCTTATTGGTTACACCGCTCCTGACCTACAGTACATAAAAGTCAGGGGTGTGACCGTTTCTCTCCCTTCCTCTGTCCCTAACTCAGGTCTGTTTTTCACATCGGGAGTCAGAATCTGAGCCCCCTCCATAACTGTACTCAAGACCCAACATGCCTCAACATAGCAGTGCAGAGGACAGAGTCTGCTGTTTGTGCATTCCTACACCACATAGCCATGGTGGTGCTGCAGATTTTATTTTACTGAAAAAACAACTAAGTTTGCTGTGTCAAGCCATCACGGTAGGCACTTAAAGCATCATCCTGTCTCTCTCTCAATTCAATTCAATTCAAGGGACTTTATTGGCATGGGAAACATCTGTTTACATTGCCAAATCAAGTGAAATGGATAAACAAAAGTGAACAGTAAATATTCTATAGTTCCAAAAGAATAAAGACATTTCAAATGTCATATTATGTCCTATTATTATTAATTATTATTATTAATAGTTAAAGTACAAAACTGAAAATAAATAAACATAAATATGGGTTGAATTTACAATGGTATTTGTTCCTCACTGGTTGACCTTTTCTTGTGGCAACAGGTCACATATCTTGCTGCTGTGATGCACACTGTGGTATTTCACCCAATACATATGGGAGTTCATCAAAATTGGATTTGTTTTCAAATTCTTTGTGGGTCTGTGTAATCTGAGGGAAATATGTGTCTCTAATATGGTCATACATTTGGCAGGAGGTTAGGAAGTGCAGCTCAGTTTCCACCTCATTTTGTGGGCAGTGTGCACATAGCCTGTCTTCTCTAGAGAGCCAGGTCTGCCTACAGCGACCTTTCTCAATAGCAAGGCTATGCTCACTGAGTCTGTACATAGTCAAACCTTTCCTTCATTTTGGGTCAGTCACAGTCACAGTTGTAAGGTATTCTGCCACTGTGTACTCTCTGTTTAGGGCCAAATAGCATTCTAGTTTGCTCAGTTTTTTTTGTTAATTCTTTCCAATGTGTCAAGTAATTATCTTTTTGTTTTCTCATGATTTGGTTGGATCTAATTGTGTTGTTGTCCTGGGGCTCTGTGGGGTCTGTTTGTGTTTGTAAACAGAGCCCCAGGACCAGCTTTGTTAGGGGACTCTTCTCCAGGTTCATTTCTCTGTAGGTAATGGCTTTGTTATGTAAGGTTTGGGAATCGCTTCCTTTTAGGTGGTTGTAGAAATGTAACGTCTCTTTTCTGGATTTTGATAATTAGCGGGTATCGGCCTAATTCTGCGCTGCATGCATTATTTGGAGCTTTAAATTGTACACAGAGGATATTTTTGCAGAATTCTGCATTCAGTCTCAATTTGATGTTTGTCACATTTTGTGAATTCTCTCTTCTTCTCTCTCTCTCCCCCCACCATTCTCCCCCTTTCTCCCTCTATCTCTTAGGTAGATCTACAATGATGACAGGTCTCTGTTCAGACTGGAGGACTGCATGCCTAGATGAAAACAGCAGATATGAAAAGGAAATTTTTGTTCAGGGAGCCTGGCGATAGATAGCACTCCAACCAGCCTGCCAGCCAGTCAGCCCACCCCTCTTTAACAACAGTCTGGGCAGAGACTCTACCTGGTTTACTATTGAGCTTTTGAAACATTTGACAAACAGCTACAATGTTGTTTGCTTTTTCATTCATTATTTTCCCCCCATTTGACTCAGAGGTACCAGGTATTAAAGAGATGTTCAGAATGGGCAGTGTTAGATAAGTACAGATAAAGGAGAGATACATGTAACAGGGTTTTACTTCGTAGCTCTCTGGATACTTCCTTAGACATGCTGATTTCCCAGACAGATAGAAGCAGTGTTTTTGAACATCCTCCAGCAAAACCAAAACACAGTGTTCTATCAGTCCTCACAAAAACAAATAGATTCATCAACTTCAGTTTAATCTAGTTATTCCATCACCAACTAACATAGTGCTGTACTAGTACCAAGTTTGAAATGCAATGTGACAATGAAAATAACCTTTTTTTACTACTGAGCACAAATAACGCTTATAGGTTCTCACTTCCACCACCTTAATGACCTCTGTGTGAACACAACACACCTATAACTCAATACACACCAATATTCAACTTCCCATCTGGAGTAGTTTAGATATAAACACTGGTCACCCTGTTTGTGTGTGTGTGTGTGTGTGTGCGTGCGTAGTGACTCAGAGCAGAGAGAATGCAGCCATTATGTGTGGGGTAAATGATTAGCCTGCTATGACACAGCTCTGTGTTTACTCTGCCGTTGGAGTACCTTAACCCCTGTTGGGGCTTGACACACACACACACACACACACACACACACACACACACACACACACACACACACACACACACACACACACACACACACACACACACACACACACACACACACACACACACACACACACACACACACACACACACACACACACACACACACACACACCAGGCAAGGTCATGCTCAGTTTGGAACAGGTGGCCTTCCTCTGCAGGTGTTACCTTTATTTTCACAGCCTGTGATGTGTTAGGCAACAAACACATCATGGAGACGAGGAATGTTGTTGTCAGGGAAGGTGTTTGTGTTTTTCAGGGAAGGTGTTTTGGTTTTTCAGTGAAATTGTTTTGGGATTTTCCTGTAGGGGAATTGGTGGCAGAAATTAGCCTTGAGTTGCTTGAGAAATGTGTTGTGTTTTTGGTCCAAAGTTTAGTCATTGACGGGCAAATCTTATAAATACGGTTTCTCACAACTGAAATTGTTGACTTTTGCAGAATATCTACAAGAAACACTACAAGACCCATACAGCTATGGTCCAACACCTTTTTCAAACAAAACTACAGGTCACTGCTGCCGTCGGTCGATACCGCCCTAAAGAAACAAATAGGGGCTTGTTCTCCCCTTCCAACACCTGCCTTCTCCTCATAGTCCCAGACCAGTAGAGAGAGATTCAGAGGGGCTGTAGAGGACAGGGGGCGGTGCCTTGCCTTGCCCGCTTCTCTTTCTGACACCCACCCACCCTTCTCTCTCTGACACCCACCCACTCACACTGGACAAGGACTGTAGGTGTTTGTATGACGGGCCCTCCCTGCCTCCTGTTCGGCCTAGAGTTCAGCTAAGCCACCATGCCTCCACTTAACCAAATACCATCTGTGTGTTCTGCATCAAAGGGAGCACTATTAATGACTTTCCATGTATTCACTGCATGGGGAGGGCTGGACTGGGTAGCTGGGCTAGCTGGGCTACAAACTAGACTCTTTATCCTTGTTAACAAAGGGAGTCTCTTAAATCAGATGCAATTACAGATTTTTTCGTTTTTCTAAGCTTTCGGTTTGTGATGACCTTTGTCGGAGCAACTAGCAGCTCATCACACGCACAGACTCTAACTAAGCCCAAACCACTATCTTCCCTTTCACTGAGAGGAGGGAAATTACACTGATTCACCATTAACCCTTGCTCTATTTAATTTAGAACGCATCACTGAGGCTTCTTGTTGTGTTGGCTTCCTGCCAAGAAAAAGGTTGATAGATGGGACTCTCAGATAACTGTCCATGCATTAGCTACCAGGTGGAGAAACAACATCAGTTACATCTACAATGATCCTCGTACAGCCTCATTGCTATGTTACATAGACTAGAAATATATTATATTTCAATAATAACTTAAAAATGGCAGATGTTGTGACTGACCTAGTCGGCCTCTCAAAAGCCTCCTTGTGTAAAGCATGGCGTTCTCTGAGATCAGAACCAGAGAAGTCTGAAGTAATGCCTGGCCGGTGACCGAAGCACACCACCGTGACTAAAACTAAAATGAGCAGCTTGTCCTTCCATCTGTGCTCCTAACTGAAGGGGCTGGGGGGCGGGTCTGTGGACACTGGGTCCTGCCAAAGCCCTCCCAGCCCTGGAGGAATGTCTCTGAGTCAAAGGGGGCTAAAGAGAGAGAGAGCTCCTGCCCCCCTCCACCACCCTTCTTGATTTAAGTCACATCCCAGCTGTCAACACTGATTCAATTACAGTAGAGACCTACACCATCTAGACTCCTGTTGTAATCCATGTTAACCTACATACAACTTCTGAATGTACTGACAAGTCAAGTTTTAATGTTAATACCAAAAAAGTCTGTACCTGAAAATACTGTATCGCAATAAAAAAAATCTAACCCAGAAATTCCGCTGCCTGAGACAAAAAGAGCCATTGGCTACATTCAGTTCATGTATGTTACCAAAACTATTCTCTATTCAGAGCATGACAATCATGATGAGTTGTTTCCTTTGTCTGGGATCATGGTTTGAAACAAAATAAGGCTAGGCAGTTCACATGTTTTGCAAGCTTTGGATTGAACTTTGACACGGGGTAATCCCTTTCAATACCTCCGCCTTTTAAATTAGCCGGGTGACAACCCAGACCTCGCCGCCTCCTCTTAGCTCATCCATTTGGCCTGCTTATTAGCTAGTCTCTCTGTCTCTCTCTCTGGCTGACCTGACTACACTCAAACCACCAACCCCCATACCCCACCCCCCTCTATCTATCACTGCTCTCAGCCCAGCCACCCTTCCCCCACGCTCTCTCTCTCACTCCCTCAGCCCATCTGCAACAGCCACACGCTCGGCAGAGTAAATTTAGACAGCAAGCAAAAACCAACAATCCACACTGGTGCTGGCCCTTTTTTCTAACCCGCTCAACTGTTAACTGTGTTCTTTGCCCTGCCATGCTAATGCATTTGGATCAAAGCAGGCATGATACGAGGACGCCTATATGGGCCTCTTTCCAAAACCAACAGCAGCTCCCACAATGCCAAGGGGCTTCCATGGTCTTCCTCTTTTTCGGTGGGAAGAAAATAATAATCCATGAGCAAGTATTTTTATTTATTATTTTTCTCTTAACTGTTGCCCCTCCCCTGTCTATTCCCGGAATCTGTATTCATTGGTTAACAAGTGACATGGCAGACATACTCTGGAAGTTAACAGATCATTGGTGTTGTTTAGATATTTTGATCAGGCTAACATCCTTCTGCAGGCTGCAGCGAAGGGGAATATTGGACATTCACTCGAGTCCCAACTTCAAGCAGAGTGAAACTGGGTTATTGTCCTCTATTTTATGTGTAAATAATGGTAACCCTCAGTGTGTGAGTTATGTTCAGGGGTCTGTGTGTGCGTGTGTGTGTGTGTGTGTGTGTGTGTGTGTGTGTGTGTGTGTGTGTGTGTGTGTGTGTGTGTGTCAGAGCGGGGGTGGTCAGAGCGAGTGGCATGTCTAAACCTGGGGAAGAGAAATGAAGGAATGACCTAAATGCACATTGGTCTGGATGG
This sequence comes from Salvelinus namaycush, assembly GCF_016432855.1. Lineage (NCBI taxonomy): Eukaryota > Metazoa > Chordata > Actinopteri > Salmoniformes > Salmonidae > Salvelinus > Salvelinus namaycush. Next base: position 36,045,615 of record NC_052316.1, read on the forward strand.
TTGGCTGGCTGATGTGAGGGCTCTCCTCTCAGACACACTCACATGCTGGTGGTATGCTGACTGGAATGCTTTTACAACAAACAAAGACATGCATGCACACACAAAGTAAGCATGCATGCACACACACACACATGTACACACACACACATATACACACACACACACACACGTAAATGCAAACGCACACACACATGCACAGACACATGTGTGACGTGTGTACAGTACCCTCAGAGAGCATTCACACCCCTTGACTTTTTCCACATTTTGTTTTGTTACAAAGTGGGATTAAAATGGATTGAATTGTCGTTTTTGGTCAAAGACCTACACAAAATACTCTGTAATGTCAAAGTGGAAGAAAAATTATAACATTTGTAAAAAATATATGACAAATAAAACTCTAATATATTTTGATGAGATAAGTATTCAACCCCCTGAGTCAATACATGTTAGAATCACCTTTACCAGCGATTAAGAGCTTACCACACCTGGATTGTACAACATTTGGCCATTATTCTTTTCAAAATTCTTCAAGCTCTGTCAAATTGGTTGTTGATCATTGCTAGTCAACAATTTGCAGGTCGTGCAATCGATTTTAAAGCAGATTTAAATCAAAACCGTAACTCGGCCACTCAGGAACATTCACTGTCTTCTTGGTAAGCAACTCTGTTTTAGGTTATTGTTCTGCTGAAAGGTGAATTCATCTCCCAGTGTCTGGTGGAAAGCAGACTGGACCAGGTTTTCCTCTAGGATTTTTGCTGTGCTTAGCTCCATTCTTTTCTATCTTGAAAAACTCCTTATCGATTATAAGCATACCCATAATATGATGCATCCACCACTATGCTTGAAAATATAGAAAGTGGTACTCAGTAATGTGTTGTATTGAATTTGGATTGGCCCCAAACATAACACTTTGTATTCAGGACAAAAAGTGAATTGCTTTACCACATTTTTTGCAGTATTAATTTAGTGCCTTGTTGCAAACAACTTTCTAAAGGCACTGTACATGTCACACACACAGCAATAGTTTCACTAGGTGTTACAGGACACAGGTTCTGATGCTATTTGCAGTGTAATGTTACCTGTGATGACGTTGATGTCAGGGTAGGTGTTTTCACAGAGCTCCACACGCAGGCTGTCCCTTTCAAAGGCCTCCCGAAGCTCCTTCTTTACTGCAGCTGAACCACACAGACGGTAGAGGCCCACAACCTGCAGAAACACACACACAACCAGGTAAAATACACACAACCTGCAAAAACAGACACAACCAGGTTAAATACACACAACCTGCAAAAACACACACAAAACCAGGTAAAATACACACAACTTGCAAAAACATAGGTCAAATACAGGCAAACAAAACCCCCCAGCAAAAACACACAACTAGGTCAAATACAAAGACAAAACCTGGTAAAATCACTCACATGACTAGGTTAAATACTCACCGTCCCAAATACAGAGTGCAGACCCTCTAACATGAATCATACACAGAGGGTTATACCATTATCTAGTATATACAACAGTGTTTCCCCTAGGATTTTCAGCAGCGGTGGCAGATAGTGGACGGGCGGAGGGAGGCACTTCTGGTGACTTTTAAAAAGACATTCTACTCCAAAATGCATAAAACTTATATGAGGTTGACAACATCTGAAATATAACTGATGTGCACCACTGCACTGTAGAAATGATGAGGAGCTCTCATTCACGCCATTGCTTGCTATGTTTGCTACAAATATATGTTGTAACTTGTCACTCTGATCTTAAAGGGATAGTATGAGATTTTGGCAATTCCCCAAAAAATTGTATCCATGGGTTAATCTGACTCTGGATAAGTATAAAAAGGGCTTAATTGCCACAATCTGGCACTATTCCCTTAAAAGCGTAAAATATAAATAAACACCTGACTGAGTTTGAGAAACCTTGGCTTAGATCATGTATTTCATCCCTCTCAAATCGTGCTGTGGCGCATTCTTCTGTCTCTTTTACAAAACAGGTGTAAAAAAAACAGATCGGACAAGTAGGCGTGCAATGGATTATGGTCTTTGTAGTTAATTAACATTATTTCTGCGCTAAACTATGTAGAATTTTGGCCTGTTGGAAACTACAACTCCCTACTACATCACACACTTCGGGCATGATCTGATTTATCTCTACAGAAACTGCACAACGTGTGCATTGAGCGGACAGAGCGGACATTTTTTTACAAAATGGAATTCAAATTATTGAACCGATGTCTGTCAATGAGTTGTTTGAAAACCGAAATGTCAGTTAATCGCTCAGCACTAATGACTAGCAAGGATCCCACAGCTGTCAGTTCAAAACATGGCAGTCACCCACTGTAAACAACCTCTTAGAGTAGCAACAGAGTAGTTACATGACCAGTGAAACCACCATGGAAAACCCATGGGAACACGGAGCGTGTGTGTACTGGCTGATCACAATATACACTTAATTACACTGTTATGAACTGTTTGGAACTGTTATGAATAGCTCAATGATACAGCTTTCTAATCTCCGGCCAGGGAACTGCCATGTTCCAGGTAGTGCAGCACCTATCTATGGTTCTGGGTGGTACGAAGCCTCTTTGCTTTGTTTCTTACTAAACAATAAGTTTAATGAGTACAATGCAGAAACCACACGTTCTCTTGCATAACCCAGAGGGGTACTGCACTGACTGGACTCTTCACAACTGGAATGGGAAGCTAGCTAAACAACAACAAGCATAAAAGACCTGTATTTATGGGAAATATGTTTGAAAAGGGTTTAAATGATATTGTAAATTGAAATGGTAGAGTTATGTCTTTCATGGAGTAATCAGAATTGTATGGGAAGGTCTGCTCAATCCAAGATTACAACCAATTGATTACAGCATTACCCCAAAAAGGGAGGATGCAGGTGGCAGCGGTAGGAGGTAGGGAACTGGTCTGTCTGCCCAATATAAAGGATCAAAACTCGTGGAGGAATGAAAATAGCATAAATAGGAAAGTATACCCGTTTAATTTGAGGCCCGGATGTTTACAGCTGTGCCATACAGATTGCAAAATAGTTGGGAAGAGATTTAATGTACCGATTCCATGGTACAGGGTGTATGAGTTGATATATAAAATGACGTAAGATTCAAGACTTTGTGCTTTTCAGCTCAAATTATTATATAGAATGGTTGAGGAGCAACTCTTGGCGAACTGTAGGGGGGATCTTGGAGGGCTGGTGGGAGATCTGTCAACATGCCCTTGAGCAGGGCATTGACCCTGGTTGCTTTTGTGTGTCGCTCTGGATGGGAGGCTGTTAGATGACTAATATGATGTAGTTGCTGAGTGGCTTCACTGCAAGTATATTGTATGTTTTGAATATAATTTAAAAAAAAATATATATATATATATTTTTTTTTTTAAACACCAAGCATGGTGTCACACATTCCAACAACTAGGGGGACGTTTACTGGACACAGATTATTCCTAGTCCTGGACTAAAAAGCATCCTCAATAGGGAATCTCCATTTAATTGGCTTTGAAAAAACATGTGCAGAAAAGTCTTCACCCACACCCCTTTGAGCAATTTCCTAACGGTATACAGTACCAGTCAAATGTTTTGACACACCTACTCATTCCAGGGTTTTTCTTTATGTTTTACTATTTTCTACATTGTATAATAATAGTGAAGACATCAAAACTATGAAATAACACATATGGAATCATGTAGTAACCAAAAAAGTGTTAAACAAATAAAAATATATTTTATATTTGAGATTCTTCAAAGTAGCCACCCTTTGCCTTGATGACAACTTTGCACACGCTTGGTAATCTCTGAACCAGCTTCATGAGGTAGTCACATGGAATGCATTTCAATTAACAGGTGTGCCTTGTTAAAAGTTAATTTGTGTAATTTCTTTCCTTCTTAATGCGTTTGTGCCAATCAGTTGTGTTGTGACAAGGTAGGGGTGGTATACAGAAGATAGCCCTATTTGGTAAAAGACCAAAAACCATAAAAAACCATCAAGTGCTATGATGAAACTGGCTCTCATGAGGACCGCCACAGAGGATAAGTTCATTAGAGTTAACTGCTCTTCAGATTGCAACAAGTAACAGATACATCTCAACATCAACTGTTCAGAGGAGACTGTGTGAATCAGGCCTTCATGGTCGATTTGCTGCAAAGAAACTACTACTAAAGGACACTAATAAGAAGAAGAGACTTGCTTGGGCCAAGAAACACGAGCAATCTGTCCTTTGGTCTGATGAGTCCAAATTGGAGATTTTTGGTTCCAACCACCGTGTCTTTGTGAGACGCAGAGTAGGTGAACGGATGATCTCCGCATGTGTGGTTCCCACCAAGAAGCATGGAGGAGGAGGTGTGATGGTGCTTTGCTGGTGACACTGTCAGTGATTTATTTAGAATTCAAGGCACACCTAACCAGGATGGCTACCACAGCATTCTGCAGTGATACTCCATCCAATCTGGTTTGCACTTAGTGGGACTGTCATTTGTTTTCAACAGGACAATGACCCAACACACCTCCAGGCTGTGGGGCTATTTGACCAAGAAGAAGAGTGATGGTGCGGCATCAGATGACCTGGCCTCCACAATCACCCAACCTCAACCCAATTGAGATTGTTTGGGATGAGTCGGGCCACAGAGTGAAGGATAAGCAGCCAACAAGTGCTCAGCATAGTCCTTCAAGACTGTTGGAAAAGCATTCCTCATTAAGCTGGTTGAGAGAATGCCAAGAGTGTGCAAAGCTGTCATCAAGGAAAATGGTGGCTACTTTGAAGAATCTAAAATCTAAAATATATTTGGTTTGTTTAACACTTTTTTGGTTACTATATGAGTTAGTTCATAGTTTTGATGTCTTCACTATAATTCTACAATATAGTAAAAACAAAAAAAAGGAAAAAAAAATAATAATTTTTTATGTACTGTATGTAAATTCGATATATATGTATTTCATTTCAATAAATGTGCAAACATTTCTACAAACATGTTTTCACTTTGTCATTATGGGGTATTGTGTGTAGATGGGTGCCAAAAAAATCTATTTAATCCATTTTGAATTCCGCCTGTAAAACAATATAATGTGGAATAAGCCAAGGGGTCTGAATACTTTCTGAAGGCACTGTTGCTGGATATCTATGGTGTTTACAGGCCTCCTGGCTCCAGCCCCTAGCTCGGTACATAGCTGGATATCTATGGTGTTTACAGGCCTCCTGACTCCAGCCCCTAGCTCGGTACATCGCTGGATATCTATGGTGTTTACAGGCCTCCTGGCTCCAGCCCCTAGCTCGGTACATAGCTGGATATCTATGGTGTTTACAGGCCTCCTGGCTCCAGCCCCTAGCTCGGTACATAGCTGGATATCTATGGTGTTTACAGGCCTCCTGGCTCCAGCCCCTAGCTCGGTACATCGCTGGATATCTATGGTGTTTACAGGCCTCCTGGCTCCAGCCCCTAGCTCGGTACATAGCTGGATATCTATGGTGTTTACAGGCCTCTTGGCTCCAGCCCCTAGCTCGGTACATAGCTGGATATCTATGGTGTTTACAGGCCTCCTGGCTCCAGCCCCTAGCTCGGTACATAGCTGGATATCTATGGTGTTTACAGGCCTCTTGGCTCCAGCCCCTAGCTCGGTACATAGCTGGATATCTATGGTGTTTACAGGCCTCCTGACTCCAGCCCCTAGCTCGGTACATAGCTGGATATCTATGGTGTTTACAGGCCTCCTGGCTCCAGCCCTTAGCTCGGTACATCGCTGGATATCTATGGTGTTTACAGGCCTCCTGACTCCAGCCCCTAGCTCGGTACATAGCTGGATATCTATGGTGTTTACAGGCCTCCTGACTCCAGCCCCTAGCTCGGCACATAGCTGGATATCTATGGTGTTTACAGGCCTCCTGGCTCCAGCCCTTAGCTCAGTACATAGCTGGATATCTGTGGTGTTTACAGGCCTCCTGACTCCAGCCTCTAGCTCGGCACATAGCTGGATATCTATGGTGTTTACAGGCCTCCTGGCTCCAGCCCCTAGCTCGGCACATAGCTGGATATCTATGGTGTTTACAGGCCTCCTGACTCCAGCCCCTAGCTCGGCACATAGCTGGATATCTATGGTGTTTACAGGCCTCCTGGCTCCAGCCCTTAGCTCAGTACATAGCTGGATATCTATGGTGTTTACAGGCCTCCTGACTCCAGCCTCTAGCTCGGCACATAGCTGGATATCTATGGTGTTTACAGGCCTCCTGGCTCCAGCCCCTAGCTTGGCACATAGCTGGATATCTATGGTGTTTACAGGCCTCCTGGCTCCAGCCCCTAGCTTGGCACATAGCTGGATATCTATGGTGTTTACAGGCCTCCTGACTCCAGCCCCTAGCTCGGCACATCGCTGGAAATCTACAGCGCATTCGGAAAGTACTCAGATCCCTTGACTTTTTCCACATTTTGTTACATTACAGCCTTATTCTAAAATGGATTAAATTAGTCCTTTAGGTGCCTTTTGGCAAACTCCAAGCAGGCTATCATGTGCCTTTTACTGAGGAGTGGCTTACGTCTGGCCACTCTACCATAAAGGCCTGATTGGCGGAGTGCTGCAGAGATGGTTGTCCTTCTGGAAGGCTCTCCCATCTCCACAGAGGAACTCTGGAGCTCTGTCAGAGTGACCATCCGGTTCTTGGTTACCTCCCTGACCAAGGCCCGCCTCCCCCGATTGCTCAGTTTGGCCGTGCGGGCAGCTCTAGGAAGAGCCTTGGTGGTTCTAAACTTCTTCCATTTAAGAATGGCCACTGTGTTCTTGGGGACCTTCGATGCTGCAGAAATGTTTTTGTGCCCTTCCCCAGACCTGTGATTCGACACAATCCTGTCTCTGAGCTCTAAGGTTTTTGGGCTGACATGTACAGTCAACTGTGGGACCTTATATAGGGAGGTATGTGCCTTTCCAAATCATGTCCAATCAATTAAATTTACCACAGGTGGACTCCAATCAAGTTGTAGAAACATCTTAAGGTAGATCAATGGAAACAGGATGCACCTGAGCTCAATTTCGAGTCTCATAGCAAAGGGTCTGAATACTTATTTAAATAAGGTATTTATGTTTTATTATTTTTAATACATTTGCAAAAACTTCTAAAAACCTGTTTTTGCTTTGTCATTATGGGGTATTTTGTGTAGATGAGGAAAAAATGTCATATAATCAATTTTAGAATAAGGCTTTAACGTAACAAAATGTGGAAAAAGTAAAGGGGTCTGAATACTTTCCGAATGTACTGTATATTTTTTTACAGGCCTCTAGGCTCCAGCCCCTAGCTTGGTACATAGCTGGTTATCTATGACTTTTAACAGGCCTCCAGACTACAGCCACTAATGTCTACACAGGCCACTAGCCACACTGTTTGTGACTGAGAGCTCTCTGTTCTGTCTAGCATTTCTAAACCCCACTCACTCACACGAGAGGGTAAAAAATGGGCAGATTAGGCAGGGATTTAGCTTAGTGCAAGAGTAAACAGAAGTCACTGGGCACAATGAACAACAAGCCTATTGAAAGAAAGCTCTTTCTTTAGTTTAGAGTGAGTAGCAGCTCTGAGAGGAGAGAGCAGAGAGCACACAGACAGGCAGTAGTTTGACAGCTGATGGTGAAGAGGCCTTGGCCTTATCTGCTGCTGCTGAGCAACACACACACACCAATAGGAAACAATGGTCTGTCCTCGCCTTAATTAAAAACAACAGAATGGTTTCCCGTGGTGAGTCAGAGACTTCCTGAATGAGCGAGCATGAGGACAGGCAAGCAGGCACCCATGCACCCCCACCCACACACCCAGCCACACACACAGGCTTGTTGGACCCCTAACTAAGCCAATCAGTAGGGATGGGAATATGCGATCTTGACAGGTAGCAAAAAGATGGATGCACCTGCACCATTCACAAACTTCTGACCCCCTTCTAGGAAAACAATGCACTAAAATTCACTGACTTTTTACTAAAGATAATAGAACTAGTGGAGCTGATATCAGATAGTTATTTGTCTCAACATATGTCAATTTCATCACTTAGCAGGCACTCTTACACAGAGCAACTTGCAGTAGTGAGTGCATTCATTTCATACTTTCATTTTCTCCTTACTGGTCACCCATGGGAATCGGACCCACAACCCTGGCGTTGCAAGCCTCATGCTCTACCAACTGAGCCACACGGGACTATATCAGACAGATACATTTTCTGAAAGGGCATCTGTCTCTTACAAATACAAAAATACGCCTTACTGCAACCCCACACACATTACTCGCTCCTGGGACACCAATCAGCAGTTGTTTCAGAACAGCCACATTCATCCAGTGCCTTAAAGGCTTTACAGCCCCAGAGGCCATGCATTTATGGAGACACTGAAATGAGAGTAGTCTCCATCTAGGGATACACATCATTATTTCTAAAGACATGCTATGCTGTGTGTCTGGCTCTCTCTGCATGCCTCTGTGACACGTCCTATACATTCCTGTGTAATCTGATGTAGATCCCCCCTAACCCCTCTCAAACAAGGTAAAGATGGCTCCAAACTGCATCTAGTGATAATCATCTCCCCTACACAAACTCTACCAAGTCTCTGAGTTATGTTTGTCTCTTGAATCAACAGAGAAAGGGAGAGAGAAATTGAGAAAGAGAGAGAGGAGGGGGAGAGAGCGTGAGAGAGGGGGAGAGAGAGAAATGGAGGAGTACAAAGAAAACGCAGCTAATAAATGTACTTGGCCAGTGGCTAAAACCATTAGCACACTGGCCAGCCCTTACCTCAGGTTACTCGTTTTCAATGTACTCCTCCATTTGATAGATTAGCTGTGGAGAGGACCGGAGAAAGCAATGGCGAAAGACCCAAGGAGGTTGCCCCACCAAGGCGTAGCCTCTCAGGGCACCCCCCCCCCCCCCCCGGGTGTATAGATGTCCTACGGGCAGCAGCCAGCAGCACAGTTTTACTGCTGGGCAGAGTCTCAACTAATTAGAATAAACCAAAGCTGGAGTGTCTCTCCTTTGGCATTGGACTTCAAAGAAGAAGAAGAGGAGTTGGAGGAGGTAGAGGGCATTATGTCTGATTTCAGCAAGTCTATCCAGTATGTTCAGTTAGCTAGTTTCAAGTATCATGCCAAACTAATAACTTTCACATGGTTTTCTGCAACATACAGCTAGTACTGTACAACTACAATAACTACATTTCATCAAATTCACACAAGTCTACCACCATAGAGATGAATCCGCTAAATCTGCCAAACAAACATTAAACATGAACTCTCATGAGCTGAACTCACCTGGCAGCCTCTCTTCTCAATCTCTGTGATGCACTTCTCGATGAGCAGGGGCACCATGAGTCCTGAGTTCTCCCTCTCCACTACCCTCCAGGCCTCCACCCCAAACATCTGTCGCTCCCGGTCCCCATCGTAGCCTCCGTCCAGGGAGTTCTGCCAATGCTCCATCAGGTTCAGCTTCACGTAGATCAGGCCTCGTGGCTCCAGCTTCACGGCCAGCTGATGACTCCTGGTCACCCTGAAGAGAGCCGGTAGCACCACAGTGCCATGACAGCACACACGGTTCTTCTTGGGTGTGGGGTCCCAGCTGAACACCACTAGCTTCAGGTGCTGGGCGTTCTCCAGCTCGATGTTGAAGGTGTGGTCCATGTCTAGGAAGGTGGTCCGGCAGGTGAGCAGGGCAGTGCGTGCCTTGTTGACCGAGTCCACCTGGATGGCGCAGTAGACGTCCCGGGAGTCGACACGTGGCGGCTTGAGGTCCTCAGCGCCGTAGAAGTGCAGGCTCATCAGGCCTGAGATGTATTGGGTGCACTTGGGCTGTTCTGTGAAGGCGTAGTGGCGGAACGCGTCAATGTCTAGTTCTGTGCCGTGCAGCTTGGAGCTGCCACCTCCTCCTGTTACTCCTCCTGCTCCTGTTCTCTCTCCTCCTCCAGTGGCTGGGTCTTTCTCTTTCTCCTTCCCCTTGCCTCCCTTGCCCTCTGAGGACCTGTGCTTCCCAGACTTGGCCACCAGTTCTGGGGAGTCCCCGTCACTGAGGTAGCCCCCCTTGCTAGCCGACATGGAGGTCCCGCTGCTCTTCTTCTTGCTGTAACTTTGCTGCGTCGACACACTGCTGTCCAAGTGATATCTCGAGATCACATTACGGCTGGCGGCCGCCCCCTGCCCGCCCCCTGGGGACAACCTGGGAGGAGCTGAGCCTGGTTCTGACCCACTATTGGTTTTGGGACACTGGGTCCTTGTCTCTGATTGGCTGCTCACGCTGGCTCCGTTACCGCTGGTGTTGTTGTTGTTGCTAGGGATCCCTTTGACGCTGAGCTTGCGGCTGAGTTCCGGAAGCTTCTTCATCTTCATGGAGAGTTTCCTGACGGTGCGCGGGGACTTGATCTTGTCCGGGAATGACCAGTTGAGGGAGCTTCCCTTCTTAGCAGGGTTGGGGCTGGAGGGAGGCGAGAAGCCGGGTGTGGCCAGGTCAGGGCCTTCTGCTGCAGTGGGAACAACAAGGACAGACAGACAGACAGAGAGACAGACAGAGACAGAGACAGAGAGAGAGAGAGAGAGAGAGAGAGAGAGAGAGAGAGAGAGAGAGAGAGAGAGACCATGTTGAAACTCACAGAGGTCACCAGAGAAAATACACTAAGATAGACACAACACTCAACCTTTAGATACTAAAGAAGGGTACTGGGAAGATTTATTGAAGGTTAAACAAATCTAAATTGAATTATGTATATGTAATAGTTTTTAGACGGCTGACAGTTAGACAGGGGTTGACATGAGACTAACATGGGACTAAATTCAACTGCTTTACATCATCAGCAATAGCTTGCATTCCAGACCAGACCATAACAAACTTCACCATTGAAAAAATAGGTCAGTTGTTAGCTAAGAATGAACTCCTGTGATGTGGTTAACTAAATTAAATGCTAGGTAAATTCTAGATTACGGTAGATCTTATTAGCAAAGGTGTGAGCGAGCCAGGTCTCTGAAGCAAATTGTTACACAAAGAGGAATTAGACACTTCTGCTTCAGGGCTCAGGGCTAACATTGCTGAAGGGAGAACCCATTACTAACACATCCATTCAATGGTATGCATCTACAAGTTGCCTAAATTACACTCAGGAATGTTAGAGCCTGGAGAGAAGCTCCTAACCAGTAGTCTTATGTCCAGAGTGAGAGTCGAAAGCCTCTGAACCAGTAGCCTGGGGCCAGAGTGAGAGTCTAGTAGAAAGAAAGCCTCTGAAGTGGGACTGAATTTGGGAGCTCCTTCTCAGATCTTTCCCCCAAGGCACTGTCCTTCAGCGGGCTCTGCCTGCTTCCATGATCCATCCATCCATCCAGCCATACTCTGTTTCTACAACAACAACCCCTCTTGCGCCAAACTATTCAAATAATTTGTTTCAGTAGAAGTTTGTCAGGTTAAACGAATCCATCTGGCCTTCCCCAGCAGCGAGCCAGCACCAGGTGGGGTGGACAGAGAGGACATGGACAGGACAGCCCTCACCCTCCAGCCTGAGGCCAGGCCAGCTACAGTTTAGATGACTGAAGTGTCCCGCTGATCCCCCGACAGGATTCTTGAGCCCATTTCAAACGGAGAAGAGCACTTTTCCCTTTCCTAATAGGATTTCCTCCTTTGCTAACCTTTCCCTTTTTCTATCCTCTCCCCTTTTCACACATGACAGGGAAATATCATCAGCTTCAAGGGACAGAATGTCCAAAACATGTAACATGGCTGAGGTAACTCATTTATATATTGTACAGAACCAAAATCACTCTGTATCACCACCATTTTAAGAGAACTGTATGATTTGGTGCACTGCAGTACCAGTAGTATATACATTCATGGCCTTTCAAGACAATAAGTCAGTAACTAGTACAACAAAAACTTTATTTAATTTCTTCAACATTCAGTTACTTTTTGAGCACAATTCTGTCACAGTTGAATATTTCAGCAATAAGGCCAGAGGAGGTGTGGTATATGGCCAATATACCACGGCTAAGGGCTGTTCTTATGCACGACACAATGCTGAGTATATTGGCCATATATCACACCTCCTCTGGCCTTATTGCTGAAATATTCATAATAGCCTTATTGCTATTATAAACTGGTTACCAACGTAATTATATCAGTAAAACTAAACGTTTTGTCATACCCATGGTATACGGTCTGATATACCATGGCTTTCAGCCAATCAGAATTCAGGGATCAAACCACACAGTTGAATATAAGACAATAAATCACTCCAAAACACTCTACAATGTGCTTATTCTCTATTTACAGTTATCACTTGCGTATCATTTTCAGTTTTCTGTTTTCAAACCGCAAGTTCCTCCACACTGCTGAAACAAAGAAGTGATTCTGTTGGCTATTCATTGTGAAGAGAGCAAAGGAGAGGGAAAGGGAGAGAGAAGGAGAGTAAAAGAGAGGAAGGAGAAAATAGAAGAAAGAGAGATAGAGGGAAAGAGAGTTAAAGAGCGAGAGGAAGAGAAAAAGAAAGCAAAGAGAAAGAGAGAGAGAGCACAGAAGAGGGTAGCATGACCTGCCAACATACCCTGCTCTATTTTCAGAGGGGCCTGCTGTGCTATTCTGGAGAGAGAGGTAAGAGGGAGGCAGGGAGGGGGTAGGGGAGGTGTCGGAGGGTGTAGCGAGGGGGTAAGAGGGATGCAGGGAGGGGGAAGAGGAGGTGTCGGAGGGTGTAGCGAGGGGGTAAGAGGGAGGCAGGGAGGGGGAAGAGGAGGTGTCGGAGGGTGTAGCGAGGGGGTAAGAGGGATGCAGGGAGGGGGAAGAGGAGGTGTCGGAGGGTGTAGCGAGGGGGTAAGATGGAGGCAGGGGGGGGAAAAGGAGGTGTCGGAGGGTGTAGCGAGGGGGTAAGATGGAGGCAGGGAGGGGGAAGAGGAGGTGTCGGAGGGTGTAGCGAGGGGGTAAGAGGGATGCAGGGAGGGGGAAGAGGAGGTGTCGGAGGGTGTAGCGAGGGGGTAAGATGGAGGCAGAAGAGGAGGTGTCGGAGGGTGTAGCGAGGGGGTAAGATGGAGGCAGGGAGGGGGAAAAGGAGGTGTCGGAGGGTGTAGCGAGGGGGTAAGATGGAGGCAGGGAGGGGGAAAAGGAGGTGTCGGAGGGTGTAGCGAGGGGGTAAGATGGAGGCAGGGAGGGGGAAGAGGAGGTGTCGGAGGGTGTAGCGAGGGGGTAAGAGGGATGCAGGGAGGGGAAGAGGAGGTGTCGGAGGGTGTAGCGAGGGGGTAAGATGGAGGCAGGGAGGGGGAAAAGGAGGTGTCGGAGGGTGTAGCGAGGGGGTAAGATGGAGGCAGGGAGGGGGAAAAGGAGGTGTCGGAGGGTGTAGCGAGGGGGTAAGATGGAGGCAGGGAGGGGGAAGAGGAGGTGTCGGAGGGTGTAGCAAGGGGGTAAGATGGAGGCAGGGAGGGGGAAAAGGAGGTGTCGGAGGGTGTAGCGAGGGGGTAAGATGGAGGCAGGGAGGGGGAAAAGGAGGTGTCGGAGGGTGTAGCGAGGGGGTAAGATGGAGGCAGGGAGGGGGAAAAGGAGGTGTCGGAGGGTGTAGCGAGGGGGTAAGATGGAGGCAGGGAGGGGGAAGAGGAGGTGTCGGAGGGTGTAGCGAGGGGGTAAGATGGAGGCAGGGAGGGGGAAAAAGGAGGTGTCGGAGGGTGTAGCGAGGGGGTAAGATGGAGGCAGGGAGGGGGAAGAGGAGGTGTCGGAGGGTGTAGCGAGGGGGTAAGATGGAGGCAGGGAGGGGGTAGGGGAGGTGTCGGAGGGTGTAGCGAGGGGGTAAGAGGGATGCAGGGAGGGGGAAGAGGAGGTGTCGGAGGGTGTAGCGAGGGGGTAAGATGGAGGCAGGGAGGGGGAAAAGGAGGTGTCGGAGGGTGTAGCGAGGGGGTAAGAGGGATGCAGGGAGGGGGAAGAGGAGGTGTCGGAGGGTGTAGCGAGGGGGTAAGAGGGATGCAGGGAGGGGGAAGAAGAGGTGTCGGAGGGTGTAGCGAGGGGGTAAGATGGAGGCAGGGAGGGGGAAGAGGAGGTGTCGGAGGGTGTAGCGAGGGGGTAAGAGGGATGCAGGGAGGGGGAAGAGGAGGTGTCGGAGGGTGTAGCGAGGGGGTAAGATGGAGGCAGGGAGGGGGAAGAGGAGGTGTCGGAGGGTGTAGCGAGGGGGTAAGATGGAGGCAGGGAGGGGGAAAAGGAGGTGTCGGAGGGTGTAGCGAGGGGGTAAGATGGAGGCAGGGAGGGGGAAGAGGAGGTGTCGGAGGGTGTAGCGAGGGGGTAAGATGGAGGCAGCAGTAGGGCAGAGTGGGTTGCTGCATGCATGAAGAGGGGCAGACAGAAGACGAGAGGGGGGGAGAAGGGGGTATGGGGGGGGACAAAGGCACTCCTTGTACTGCGAATCAGAGGCCTGGCCAGTGAAAGGGGGTGTTATCTGACATTCCATAATAAACCATGTTTAGCCTCCATTCCCTTTCCTTAGGCTGCTGAATATAAATCCCTGTTAGCTAGTGGTTCCTGACAATAACAAATACCAGCACACAGAGGTGGAAAGGGGGAGAGAGCCGGACCAAAGGTGCAAAATACCTCTGGAAGAAGTGCCAAACAACATCTAGGGTGGGTCCCAGATACTGAGGTTTAGGTTTCGCCAAACTCACATGCCTTCAGAAGGTACTGAAACCACTGGAACACATTTTTGACCAATCAACTTTCAAAATCTCCTATAATAAAGGTAAATTACTTGTAAAGCAAATGTATGTTCAAATGTATTGTCTGATTTTATGTCCGTTTTCAGATTAGTACATGATGTGGAAATGTATTTGGCAATTATCCTAAATCTAATGGTATGAACAGAACCCTCATCCACAACAGCCAACTGAGTTAAATCTGGTGGATATAACATTTACCAAGTAGAATAATATTACCTTTAAAACAAATCCAATGACTACTGTGCTGTTCTCCATAGTTCCCTCACTATTCTGTAGCCATTTACCCTGTGGCAACATCTACAGCAACGTCAGAGAGAAAGAGAGGGACAGACACTCAACACCCTCTACCTGAGGATCAGGGGAACTGTTTGATACTTAACCCCCGGGGGATGTTCATAGGGTCAAAGGGCAAAGGGTTGCATTCCGCACGCTGGAACCGGAGCTGGGTGACCAGTGTCGCCCCCATACACCCCCCTCTCCCTTATGACCCCCAAGGCCCACCCCGGGCAGACTGTCACTGACACCCTTCTAACAAAGAAAAGGAATTTATGGCCCTTGATTGCCTTTAATAACGTTCTGGGCCCAGAGAGGTGCTAAGCGAGAGAGCGGTGTGTGTGTGTGTGTGTGTGTGTGTGTGGAAGGAGTGTGTGTATGTGTGTGTGTGTGTGTGTGTGTATATGTGTGTGGGCATAAAGAGAGACTGTGTGTGTGGGGGGGAGGCATGGTATGTGTGAATACGGCAGTGTGAGAAAGTTAGTGTGTTCTGTAACAGTAACTGTGTGTGTATGAGTGCACTTCCTCTGACATAAGGTGATAGGAGACAAAGTTGATGTCCTTAATTACCCCTAGGCAATTCCACGGTAACAGAGTCTCATTTACTTGAAGAACAGCGCAGATGCAAAGTTTGATAACAGAATGATGGTGTGTGCTGTTTGTGCTGTCATTCTGTTACCAAACCTTGCATCTGCACTTTTCTTCAAGTAAATCTGTTTTTGCACCATTTTCTGTGGAAATTGTCAAAGCTGCAATATGTAACTTTTTGTGCGACCCAACCAAATTCACATAGAAATGTTCCCATTCTTAAGTTTAGTTTTTGCATCTTTTACTTTCGGTTTGGTACACCAGCATCAAACAGCTGAAAATACTATATTTTTGGTTATTGAAAATATATTTCACAGCGGTTTAGATGGTACAATGATTTTTTACACTTGCTTGTTTTGTCACATAAACTGAAATTAGGCAAACTATTAACATTTTTCAACCAGGAAATGGATGAACGATTTCTGCATATTGCAGTCCTTGTGCATAGAGTTGTATGGTTTGTTTAAAGTTATACTTCGGGATTTTGGCATTGAAGCCCTTTATCTACTTCCCCAAAATCAGATGAACTCATGGATTAGCAACATGCATGCCCCGGCCACCTAAATATCTGTCTTTTTCAACCATCTATTTCCTGTGTTTGAGTGGTCCAAAATCCCTTGTCACTTAAATCTCGCTGGATAGATTGCTTTCATTTTACTCCTGAGACTCTCATACTCTTGCTTGTGCCTGTCGTTATTCCCATTAACGTTACGACCGCGTAAATGTTTGGAATTACCTGTCAAACACAACCCGGTAATGGCTGAAATGGGCTCAATGGAATACATCGTCTCTCCGTTGAATCTATAAGAACATCAAAGCTTCGTCTGAGATTTAACGCCTCATCGACACTTACATCACAAGAAAGAGAAGAGACTTTTATTTTGATGGGTGTACATTCTTTGGTGGAATTTTAAAAAGTAATAATTTAATACAGTTGAAATGCTTACAAATTAGTTGCACTGAAATGAAAGAAACTTCTGAAAATTAACACTCTGATTATAGTGATAGTATGTCTGATTTTGCAAACAATGTACAATATGTATAGATAGGTGTAATCTAGAGCCAAGCGTGTTGACTTGTTATCTGAGGGTATCCTGCTATTGACACATTTGTTGAATAATGCAACAGAATTTGACAACAACAGTAATTAATAAGGCAGTCTAGACAGTGCAGATAGGCCTAGACCAATCAATCAATTAAATGTATTTATAAAGCCCTTTTAACATCAGTCGATGTCACAAAGTGATATACAGAAACCCAGCCTAAACCCCAAACAGCAAGCAATGCAGACAGCACATTGTTGGTGTTGCAAACCTGTTCCACCCCTTTATGTTAATGTATTAATACATGCAAATACACCCAGTGTATTTATGCAAATGCTGCACATATAACTTTATTTTAACACAAAATATATATAAAAAAATGCCTGATAGCATTAGAAAATGTAAATATGAGTGCATTCTAAGAAAAAAAAGTGATATTTGACATTAAATTGAATACCTGAATTCCCAACAAAATTCTTGAACTTCATTCATTATTTGTCCATGCCAGTAAAATGTTTAATATGCTATAATTCTTTATTTAACTAGGCAAGTCAGTTAAGAACAAATTCTTATTTGCAATGACGGCCTAGGAACAGTGGGTTAACTGTCTTGTTCAGGGGCAGAACGACAGTATCTTCATATATTGTCCAACTGTTGCATGTATTACAACTGTTTTTAGAACATTTTAACAATTTTGATGACTGTTGCTACATGGATACCATTTGTATGTCTCTGCATCCAGTTTGAAAGAAGTTAGAGGTAGTTTCGCGAGCCAATGCTAACTGCGCTAATGCTAGCTAGCAAATGCGCTAACGCCAGTTAGCAATTGCGCTAACGCTAGTTAGCAATTTCCTTCAAACTGCACACAGAGCCATAAAAATGGCATCCACGGATTAATCTGACTCTGGGGAAGTAGATAATGGCTTTCATTGCCAAAATCCCAAAATATCCCTTCAACTTTGCAATCATTGTTTTTTTGGGGCATACATTTTAAAGTGAAAAACTGCCCTCCCCCCTGCAAACTCTCACACACTCATTATAGACAAAAACAGAGAAGGAAAGAGAGTTCTCTAGTGCACTGTTCTCTGGCACCCTATTCTCTAGTGCACTACTTTCGACCAGGGCCCATAGGTCTCTGATCAAAGTAGTGCACTGTATAGGGAATAGGCTGCAATTTGGAACACAGTCAGAGACACTGTATTGGTGTCTCTCCTCTCCTTGAGGCCTAAATCATTCAGTGCTGGAATCCTTTCAGAGGCCATAGCAGCCAAGGGAGGTGTTTCATTACAATAGTGAACAAATATAGTATGGTGACCAAATATAGTATACGTCCCCTATTCCCTACAGTGCACCACTGAACTACTTTTGACCATTACCCTATGGGCCTTATAGTGTACTAAATAGGAAACAGGGTGCCATTTGGGATACACACATAGCCAGGCATGGTAGGCAGGCCCTATGCTTTCTATACTCCCAATAGCACAACAACATGGCTACCTGCCAACGCAGACTGTCTTGCTCTCTATGTAGACTAAGGCTACTGCCACAGGCATTCCAACTCAGCCCAGAGATCCTCTGTATCTCCAACAACAGTGTGTGTGTGTGTGTGTGTGTGTGTGTGTGTGTGTGTGTGTATATTTTCACTCTTGTGATCCCCTGAGTCAAAATTAATGAAATGATCCTTCATTTACTACAGCGCTTCACTTTTGCAGGCTGATCCGATCCAAACAACCATAAAAATAGCTCTGATCACATTTGACCCCATAGGCCCAACTTCCAGATTTCCTGTCCAGGCGCTATGGGAACACACACCTGCCTCTACATGCTCTCTATAGTCCATTCGTCATTATCCTCCATACAAACACAGCATTCAGCCAGACAAAGGAGCAGTCAATGACAGCCCTATGAGGAGTCTAGGGTGTATCCGGTTAGGAAAAAGAACCAACCAACCAGCCGGACAGAAAGACAGAGATAGTAGGTCTAGTGTTGAACTGGGTCATTCTAATCTAACGTGCATAAATTAATTATTATTCAACAGACACTCTTATTATTCAAAGCCAGTAACAAAGTGTTATCCATTTTTAGCCACTTGTAATGAAGTAGCCCTCTGTGCTAGCGGGTTTGGCTCATAGTGAAGAGGGGATTGAGACTTTATAAAGGAGAAGAGGAGGAGGGTGATAGGATGTAGGCATCACAAAAACCTGAAAAAGGAGTAGGACACTATAGTTCCCCTCTCCATTCTTCTATCCCCCTTTTATTCTAATCTAGGGCCTTCTTTTACAGGCTGCATGTGGACAATATGGCGCTACTGAATGCAGTGATCATACTACCCCCATGTCTGTTCCTCCCTGTAGCCTGTGGAAAGTAGATTGAGTGACAGGTCTCCATTACTCCCTGTGGGGAGAGGGGTGAAACAATTCCATGACCAGTCAGTCAGTCAGTTAGTCACTCACGACTAGAAGGCCAAATCACACAGCACAGCAGACATTTGTCCTTTAAACTTAAGTTCTCAACCTTACCTCCCCTCCCAATAACCCCACCAACCAGCTAATAGTACACCCTGCTTAACCGTGTTGTCTTAAGGGTCAAAAATGACCCCCCACTATGTTTAAGAGCAGAGAAAAAACCCTAAATGATCTTTTTTCAACTTGAAATTGGATTACTTTTCCTAGAGTGACCCCAACATTAGAAAAAGTGAAACATCGCCTTTGTTCTTATTTCCATGAAAGCTGTACACCACCAGGGTACAAAGATTGTCTTAGGGTCATTTTTGACATGGCAGTTTTAAAATAATTTACACACCACAAAAAACACAACGACAGACACACACACACACACAATGAGAAATGTAGATTATGTGTGCTACTGATGAACTCAGACAAAACTAAAACGTTCTTGTGCATGTGCACCATCTCCCCTCCATGACCCCACACATGACTCAAGTTCACAGACAAAATTAACAAAATTTCAGACAAAATAAAAATTTCTTGAAAGCATTGTTTACTAATGGGGAATGTAGTCAGAGGCTATAAAGGTGCTGCAGATGACAGTCCCCCCAGTTCTCTCTTTGCTGAAGCCATGATTCTCAGTGCACAACAGGTTGTAGATCAGATTTTTTCAGATGTCCAGGAGGAACAAGAGAGCAATGATTTAGAAGAGTAGGTATCTGAAGAAGAAGATGGGGGAAGAATACAACCCAGAGCACGATGCATCATCTTCAGATGAAGAAGAAATCCCCCAAGATGAAAGAGAGACATTTTTGTCAAAGAACAGCAAAATAACATGGTCCTTGTCACCATATGACAACCAGGGCAGGATGGCAGCACAAAATGTCATAAGGATGACCCCATGGCCCACAAGACATGCAGTTGTCCATGCCCAGGACATCACCTCAACATTCTACATGTTCATCACACCAGCCATAGAAAAAATCATCCCGGAGATGACAAATTTGGAGGATTTCCGTAAATATGGAGACAACTGGAAAAGGATGGATAAGATTGACCTGCGTGCCTACATAGGGCTGCTAATCTTAGCGGGTGTGTAAGGTCCCGAGGTGAGGCTACATGTAGTCTCTGGGATGCAGGGAGTGGAAGGTCGATTTTCCGTGCCACAATGCCACTGAAAGTCTTTCACACTTTACCAAGAATGCTACGATTTGACAAGAGAGGTCTGGGAGAAGTGGGTGGAGCGTCTGCCATACCTCTACAACCCTGGGCCTGAAGTAACAGTGGATGAGCAACTGGTTCCATTCAGAGGTACATTTTTATATTCATATCTGTAATGTAAGTGATTTTCACTGTTCATTTTATTAGGTATTGCTGTAATATCACTGATTTATGTGATTGTTTTCTGTGACATTGATACTAATTACTGATAGTAATCTCTTTTGTCAAAAGGTCGCTGTCCTTTCCGGCAGTATATGCCCAGCAAGCCAGCAAAGTATGGCATCAAGATATGGGTGGCCTGTGATGCACAATCCAGCTACGCTTGGAAGATGCAAGTCTACACAGGGAAGCCGACCAGTGGAGGCCCGGTGAAGAACCAGGGGATGCGGGTTGTGCTTGATGTGACAGATGGACAAATGGGGTACAATGTCACGTGACAATTTCTTCACCTCTTATGAACTCAGCCAGCAGCTCCTGAAGAGGAAGATCATTGTAACGGCAGTCTACTTCGTCCTCCTCCTCAGACGAGGAGAGGCGAGAAGGATCAGAGGACCAATACGCAGCGTGGTAATTTTCCATAATGAATTTAATCAACACAAAACAATACACTATACAAAACAACAAAAGAACATACCGTCACAGTCCTAGCTGGTGCAGAACACAAACACAGAGACAGGAAATAACCACCCACAATCCCCAACACAAAACAAGCCACCTATATATGATTCTCAATCAGGGACAACGATTGACAGCTGTCTCTGATTGAGAACCATATCAGGCTGAACATAGAAACAGACGAACTAGACACACAACATAGAATTCCCACCCAGCTCACGTCCTGACCAACACTAAACAAGCAAAACACATAAGAACTCTGGTCAGGACGTTACAGTACCCCCCCCCTGAGGTGCGGACTCCGAACGCACCCCTAAAACTCAAGGGGAGGGTCTGGGTGGGCATCTGTCCGCGGTGGCGGCTCCGGCGGTGGACGAGGACACCACTCCACCACTGTCTTTGTCCCCCTCCTTAGCGTCCTTTGAGTGGCGACCCTCGCCCACGACCTTGGCCTAAGAATCCTCCCCAAGGCCCCCACATGATTTAGGAGGTAGCTCAGGACAGAGAGGTAGCTCAGGACAGAGAGGTAGCTCATGACAGAGGGGCAGCTCAGGACGAATGGCAGCTCCGGACTCAATGGCAGCTCCGGACTGAGTGGCAGCTCCGGACTGAGTGGCAGCTCCGGACTGGGTGGCAGCTCCGGACTGGGTGGCAGCTCCGGACTGGGTGGCAGCTCCGGACTGGGTGGCAGCTCATGACTGTAGGGCAGCTCATGACTGGAGGGCAGCTCATGACTGGAGGGCAGCTCATGACTGGAGGGCAGCTCATGACTGGAGGGCAGCTCATGACTGGAGGGCAGCTCATGACTGTAGGGCAGCTCATGACTATAGGGCAGCTCATGACTGGAGGGCAGCTCATGACTGGAGGGCAGCTCATGACTGGAGGGCAGCTCTGGCAGCTCCTGACTGGCTGGCGGCTCTGGCAGCTCCTGACTGGCTGGCGGCTCTGGCAGCTCCTGACTGGCTGGCGGCTCTGGCAGCTCCTGACTGGCTGGCGGCTCTGGCAGCTCCTGACTGACGGACGGCTCTAGCGGCTCCTGACTGACGGACGGCTCTAATGGCTCGGGACAGACGGGCGGCTCTAATGGCTCGTGGCAGACGGACGGCTCAGATGGCGCTGGGCAGACAGATGGCTCAGATGGCGCTGGGCAGACAGATGACTCAGACGGCGCTGGGCAGACGGATGGCTCAGATGGCGCTGGGCAGACGGATGGCTCAGACGGCACTGGGCAGACGGATGGCTCAGACGGCGCTGGGCAGACGGATGGCTCAGACGGCGCTGGGCAGACGGATGGCTCAGACGGCGCTGGGCAGACGGATGGCTCAGATGGTGCTGGGCAGGCAGGCAGTGCAGGCAGCTCAGACGGCGCTGGGCAGACGAGCAGTGCAGGCGGCGTTGAGCAGACGAGCAGTGCAGGCAGTTCAGACGGCGCTGGGCAGGCAGGCAGCTCAGACGGCGCTGGACAGACGAGCAGTGCAGGCGGCGTTGAGCAGACGAGCAGTGCAGGCAGTTCAGACGGCGCTGGGCAGGCAGGCAGCTCAGACGGCGCTGGACAGACGAGCAGTGCAGGCGGCGTTGGGCAGACGGCCGACTCTGACCTGCTGAGGCGCACAGTAGGCCTGGTGCGTGGTGCCGGAACTGATGCTACCGGACTGGAGACACGCACCTCAAGGCTAGTGCGGGGAGCAGGAACAGGGCACACTGGACTCTCGATGCGCACTATAGGCCTGGTGCGTGGTACCGGCACTGGTGGTACCGGGCTGAGGGCACGCACCTCAGGGCGAGTGCGGGGAGAAGGAACAGTGCGTACAGGGCTCTGGAGACGCACAGGAGGCTTGGTGCGTGGTGCCGGAACTGGAGGTACTGAGCTGGAGACACGCACCACAGGGAGAGTGCGTGGAGGAGGAACAGGGCTCTGGAGACGCACTGGAAGCCTGGTGCGTGGTGTAGGCACTGGTGGTACTGGGCTGGAGCGGGAAGGTAGCGCCGGATATACCGGACTGTGCAGGCGTACTGGCTCCCTTGAGCACTGAGCCTGCCCAACCTTACCTGGTTGCATGCTCCCCGTAGCCCGTCCAGTGCGGGGAGGTGGAATAACCCGCACTGGGCTGTGTTGGCGAACCGGGGACACCATGCGTAAGGCTGGTGCCATGTACACCGGCCCGAGGAGACGTACTGGAGGCCAGATATGTAGAGCCGGCTTCATGGCACTTGGCTCAATGCTCACTCTAGCCCGCCCAGTGCGGGGAGGTGGAATAACCCGCACCGGGCTATGCACCCGTACAGGAGACACCGTGCGGTCTTCCGCATTACAAGGTGCCTGCCCGTACTCCTGCTCTCCACGGTAAGCATGGGAAGTGGGCGCAGGTTTCCTACCTGCCCTCGCCACACTACCCTTTAGCCCCCCCCCCCCCCAAGACATTTTTGGGGTTTCTTCACGGGCTTCCAGCCCCGCTTCCGTGCTGCCTCCTCAGACCACCGCTCCTGGGCTTTAGCTGCCTCCATCTCTTCCCGAGAGCGGCGATATTCTCCAACCTTAGCCCAGGGTCCTTCTCCGTTAAATATTTGCTCCCATGACCATTCCTCCTGGTACCGCTGCTGCTGTCGCTGCTGCCCGTTGCCACGCTGCTTGATCCTTGTTTGGTGGGTGGTTCTGTAACGGCAGTCTACTTCGTCCTCCTCCTCAGACGAGGAGAGGCGAGAAGGATCAGAGGACCAATACGCAGCGTGGTAATTTTCCATAATGAATTTAATCAACACAAAACAATACACTATACAAAACAACAAAAGAACATACCGTCACAGTCCTAGCTGGTGCAGAACACAAACACAGAGACAGGAAATAACCACCCACAATCCCCAACACAAAACAAGCCACCTATATATGATTCTCAATCAGGGACAACGATTGACAGCTGTCTCTGATTGAGAACCATATCAGGCTGAACATAGAAACAGACGAACTAGACACACAACATAGAATTCCCACCCAGCTCACGTCCTGACCAACACTAAACATGCAAAACACATAAGAACTCTGGTCAGGACGTTACAATCATCATGGTTGGCACAGTTAGAAAGAACAAGCCTGAGCTCCCCCTGCACTCCTTGCAACAAGGGGGAGAGAGGGCTTCTCATCAAAGTTTGCCTTCACCCCCACCACCACTCTAGTTTCTTACCTCCCAAAGAGGAACAAGAATGTGGTCCTCCTGAGCACACTGCACAAAACGGCTGAGATCAGTGATCGTGAGGACAGGAAGCCAGCCATCATCCTGGACTACAACCACAACAAATGAGGCACGGACAACCTGGACAAGGTGATTGGAACTTACAGCTGCAGGAGGATGACTGCCCGCTGGCCCCTGGTCATCTTCCATAACATGATTGATGTGTCCTCATACAATGCCTTCGTGATATGGAACAAGATCAACCCTACCTGGATGCCTGATAAGCGGAACAAGAGGAGGGTGTTCCTGGAGCAGCTGGGAAAGGCACTTGTAACACCACACATTTAAAGAAGTGAGCGCCTCCCCCGCACAGCAGCCTCTGCAGCGCTTGTGAAAGCTGTTCAGGGGGCTGAATCTTGTCCTGATCCACCTGAGGCTGCAGATGGGGCAGGCAAGAGGAGGAGATGCCAATTCTGTCCCCCAAAGAAGGACTGTAAAACAAATACTATGTGCTGCACATGTGAGAATATCTGCAAAGTCCATGCTCACACACTTGCACACTGTCCTACATGTGCTAATTAGAATTGACTGATTTATGTTCTTCACGTTTTTGTTTTGTATCTATTATCTTATTTTATTCGTATATATTGTTGTTGTTTATACACCTTGTGGGTGGGGGCAATGGCTCAAAAAATGGGAGACGACTAGTATTTTGTAGTTGAATTCCTCATTGTACAGTATGTAAGAATATATCACTATGTTGCCAAAAAAGTTCAAGACTGTTATTGCTTCCCTTCAATAAAATGCATTCAAAACTACTTTCTGCACATTTCTGATACTTTCTTAGGCTATAGAAGTGCTATCTCTTGCTAAAAAAAATATGTTTACACCTATACAGTATC
Source organism: Salvelinus namaycush (assembly GCF_016432855.1). NCBI lineage: Eukaryota > Metazoa > Chordata > Actinopteri > Salmoniformes > Salmonidae > Salvelinus > Salvelinus namaycush. Next base: position 36,070,543 of record NC_052316.1, read on the forward strand.
TTTAGTAATAATAATAATAAACCTCTACTTAAGTAAAGAAAACAATTATGACAGCTGTGTTGTAATAAAAACAAATGGTGTCCACTGATTAAATGCAGTCTTTCTGCATTGTAAAGAGGGAAAACCCAGATATTCACAAAGTTTGTGATGAATGACAGGTTGTTTCTTCATGCAAAATAGATTTGGGGTTTAAAGTTCAATAAGCTGCATTATTTTAGGGGTTTAGTGAAGGCGGGGCATTTTTTACCTTTAGGACAAGGGGAGTATACAGAATGTTAAGACTACACAAGGGTTAAGTCAGGGACATGTCTGATACATTGTCCTCCTGCAAACCCAAAACACGGCCTGTCACACTGCCACTTCCCGCCGTGACAGCATCTCATTTAGATGTAGCACTCAGCTCCTGTTACATCCCAAAGGATTATGGGAGTATTTTTACCACTTTACAGAGACCTGGACACATACATCATCATCGTCATCATCATCATCATTATTATTATTATTATAGGGCTCACCTCACCGCCGTTCACAACCACTGTGACTGACTGACTGACGGATAAATAGGTAACTTCACCTCTCACTGGGTGCCTAGCTGGCACACACACAACGTAGTAACACACACACACACACTTTCTGTTTGATGACACGTAATGCGGTAGGTTCTTTTTTGTTGAGACACGGGTTGAAGTGTGGAGTGGCGTCGGCTAACCCACAGGAGCCGACCGCAAAGTCAACAACGAGCAGGGAGTTCCGGAGTGGAACACTGAAACACAAAACACTCACTGAACACTCCCCATCATTCACAACACAGAACACAGCAAGCAGCACATCTCCCAGATAACTAGGCGACCTACACTATCACAAGGACGCCACATTCCACACAACACAACAACATACTGACTCATTAATGACACAAGTTCCTGTAAATGCCTTTCTGACTCAGTCACAGATCAATCACACAGAATTCACACAGAATTCACAGAATAAGAACAGATTGATAAACCAACAGAATAATCATGCAACTTCTCTCTACACAGAGGAGGCTTTCTACGTGCTTTACCCTTTCATCGTTTAACCATGAAAGACTGTGGGAAATATCTGGAATTTCACACTGTACCATATCAAATGACAAGAGCAGAAAATAGCTTAGTTTTAATTGGTTATAATCAGTGTCTGTGGCTATTCCAGCATTCATGTGCTGGAACACTGAGACCCCCCTCAGGCCCTGGCCTAAGCCTAATCCTGATCCTGCATGTAAAGTCTTTCATGACTGAGACTTTGGCCACTCAGCATGTGATGTCACTGTGAGCCGGGGCTTTGTTGTTACCCATTGGCCGAGCTCTAGCTGTTGGCCGCCACCTGTCAATCAACCCTTGTGTTATGTCACTCACTCTCACAAAAAAGGTTCAGAGGGAGAATGTCCCCTCAGAACACATTGTTTTGGAGGGAATGTCCCCAAGACAAGACTGGAGATGTAGGATGAAGGAGGTTCCAAAACATATGCTGTTGTTCACTCAGACAAATGTAAAAAGTGTTTTAATACTTTTAAAACTTCTAACCAACTAGTATTACCAATATATATCTGGTAGTTTGCTCTTTTCACTAATACATTTAGTCAAAGTCAAGTGAGCAACACCAGTGCACGTGTCAGGCTTATTATGACTTTCATAAAGAACTTCTGTTGCTATGGCTGCTGCCAATTATGCAGAAGAAATAAGTATATCCTTGCTATTTAGCTTCGCTTTGCGTTCAACAACCAGAAAGCTCTTTTGCATGCCATAGAAGACAGTAGTTAAAAGTCATAATTATGGGTTCACTTCAAGATTTGTCAAAATGTCCAAACAACCGTGTTGCCACATCAGAGCAGTCAAAAGAAGAAGTTAAAAAAATAAAATAAAAATACAACGTATTAAGAGAGTTGTGTAGGAGCTGTCATCACAATATAGGGGGTACACCCTCTCTGCCCAGAGTGGGTGAAAACGCACTTTGGTGATGAAATTTCAATTCCTTATGTGAAGACAAATATCATTTTTTATGTTCTGAATCGTTCAGTGGGGTTTTTCCCTAACATACTAACATTATATCCAAAAAGTAGTAACCTAACCTAATACACCTGATAATAAGCACTGAGCTCTGTTGACATAGCGGTGCAGGTTTCTCATAAACACTTTTGAGGATTTTACATTTTGTGGTCGTCATCTTCAAAGCAAAATTAGCATGACACGAGCTGAAATAAATGTAAAAGGCCTGAAAATGAAAAGCTTGGTATATGCTGCTCAGTGCTCTGTTGACATTTCACAGAGATACACTTGTTTTGATGCGCAATCTTCGAAAAAGAACAGAAATGTCAAATTAAACGTATACTAAAATATGAAAATACTACATGTCATGTTTCTAAATCGCTATCCATCTTACCTCTATATTGTTTTATGTCCTGCGGATTCGAGAAGACAGACGAGCCTGTCAGGTAGCCATGTAGATTTAATTATTGTACAGAATCCAGCCTTACTGACGCAAAGCAATTTTTCCAGACCACTTTTTTTCTCTTTCCTCCATTGATTTTTAGTCACCCTAATTCTGGCCATTCTACAAGGGTAAAAACTTCAATAAAGTTTGGACAGATTATGATAGAGACAAGAAGTTGGTCAAAATATGCATTTTTGATTGGACACCCTACATAAGTTAAAATCATGCTGTGCAGTCTCAACACTGAAACAAACACACCAGGCCTCAAATTTCCCAGCAATGACGCCTAAAATAATTAATGTCTTGCGGCCAAAGTGGCCGTTGTGCCCTTGGGCTGAATATAATAATTCCTTTCCTTTCTCCTGGCTGCCAATCGCCATGCTCCGAAGCACCTCTCACTCACATGGGTCTCTCAAATATCTAAATTCTTATTAGCCAATGCCCGTCACATGATCTGGTCCTTCTCACAGGCATCCCAGCTCTGAAGTAGGCTACAAGTGAAGACACACCGGGGATGCAAAGGTGCGCATCCTTCTTATCCAATTCCGAGGCGCATATTGAAGATGTTAGAAGAATTGTCCACATTTACTTTTTGTCAGCCAACAAGATGAATAACGAACAGCAAAAGCACTAGCCTATGTCAATGTACAAACATTGACATATTCTATTGGTCAGCTTGTCCTTCTGTGCAAGAAAAAAATAGTCTAAACATACTCTGGGACTGTTCTGGGACGCGATAGATCCCAAATTAATACAACCCCTGTACATAATGAGCAATGAGGCTGATGCAACAGATCAGAATGTTTAAGATTAAAATGTTGATAAACTATTTCAACAGGACATCGACCGAAGCACACAGCCAAGACAACGCAGGAGCAGCTTCGGGACAAGACGCAACAACTAGCATGGGTTGGTAATATGACTAGGATTGTGCTTTTGGCTGCTGGACAATGAAAGAAAGTTGACAACATTTAAGAAATACTGGTTTCAATGACATATGAGGAAGTGTTTATAAAATAATCCCCTTAACATTCCTATGGTCGGAACATGGTAAGACATGCCTCATAAAATGGAGGAAAAAAACGGGACAGCAACAAATTCTAAAAACCTGTTTTTGCTTTTTTCATTTTATAATCTATTTTAGAATAAGGCTGTAACGTAACAAAATGTGGAAAAAGTCAAGGGGTCTGAATACTTTCCGAATGCACTGTATGTCGACAGAATCAAGCCTTTATTAAGAATGATCCTAGATTATATTTGCCAAACATGACTGGTGTTTAGCCTGTATATACAGTATATGTAATTAAAAGTCTCATTAAAGTGTGGCTACATTTTCTGGCGCCTCCCTCATGTCAGCATCGGTCTGGTGCTGACATGATGGGGGCACACTTTAGATGTACTGTAGGCTAATTATTTATGTACATTTACATAGACATGTTTTTTTAAAGAGAATAGCTACTGTTTTTCTGTTTTCAAAGCAATTTAATTGGTTATTTTGGTTAATGGCCTTGGTGCCCTAGCAGATGGCCTTGGTGCCCTAGCAGATGGCCTTGGTGCCCTGGTAGATTGGGAACCTCTTAAGGCCAAATGGCCTTACCACTAAAATCACAAAATTCCAGGTCTGCCACCCACCCACACACACACAGTGTATTTTGAATGCTTTCAGACAATGGGATTAATCGCAATAAATAAACAAATTGTGCACTGAAATTACAAAAAGTGAACTTCAGTAAATTGGTTAACTCGGACAGCCCTAGTCTACAGCGTTGCTTAATCCCCGGAATGAGCTTCAGTCACAAAGAAATATTTATTCCCTTCAGGAATGCCAACTAATTCCACCTGGCTAACTAATGTCTGGCTGGGTTTAGCTAGCCTAATGACTGACACCACTATGTAGAGATATGATTAGAGAGAGGAGAGGTATGTGTGTGTGGGTGGTGTCTCAAGACTGATTGAAAGACTGATTGACTGAGAGACAGACAGACAGACAGCCGCCGGCACTAAATTGAGGAAGGGAAAGAGGTGAGTACAGAGAAAGAGGAGAAAGGGATAGTAAAAGAAAAGAAAAGGAGCGAGTGAGAGTAGATTAGAAAGAGTGTAAGACTAGGAGGAGGGAGATGGATAGACATAGTTCTAGAGGTTATTTACCTGCAGCTGTGGCTCTGCTGGAACTGGATGGCCCCTCCTCCTGAGGTTTGCATGTGAGCAGCATCTGTCTGTGCAGCTGTACCGACGGCTCCATGGAATGTACAGCATTCCCCTGCTGACTCCCCTCTCCACCTCCATCTCCGCCACCCAGGCTCTCCCCCACAACCTCCAGGTCAGGGCTGCAGCCTTCCAGGGTCCACCCGCCCCCCCCTTCCCGGCTGGGCCTGCTCTGGATCTGGGGGGCTTGGAGCTCCTGGGGCCGTGTAGGGACCATCAGTCTGACCTGGGGGATGGCGGTGGGTCTGTAAATGTGAGGCAGCTCTGGTTCTTCATCCTCAGGGATGGGGTTGTACCAGATCTCCCCCTCGTCATCCGCATCATTCTCCTCGGCCGGGTCCACACACCTGGGCTGGGGCCCAACGCGGGCGTGGCACATGCTTACCTGGGGTAGGTGCAGGCGGAGGGGCCGAGAGGGCGGTGGTCCGGGGGCTTTTAGGTACTCCGGGGAGGGGCTAGGAGGGGGTAGGGGTGTGTGTCCATGTCCATTGTCCTCCTCTGCTCCCAGAATGCACTGGGAGTCGTCCTGGGTGGTGTGATGTGGCCTCCCAGAGCTCTGCTGGAGCCAGTTGCGTTTCTTGGAAACGGTGATGGTGTTGAGTGGGGGTCTCCATAGTGACAGCTCGCTGGCCTTGCCCTCGCCAACCTCGCGCCTGTCGGAGGAGGAGGAGTGGACATTCTCTATCAGAGCTGCAGGAGAGAGAGAGAGACAGAGAGAGAGAGAAAGAGAGAGAGAGAGAGAGAGAGAGAGAGAGAGAGAGAGAGAGAGAGAGAGAGAGAGAGAGACGTGTCAGACTGCAGAGCAGGAGAGACTGAGGCTGTTTCTGAAATGGCATCCTATTATCTGGTCAAAAGTAAAGCACTACTATGTAGGGAATAGGGTGCCATTTTGGACGCATTCTGATACTGATATCTCACTGCCACCATCTGCTTACCTGTATCCCTTCATACAGGAGCCTTAAGACACAAAGAGATATTCTGGCAACTATCACCATGGAAACGGTGGGGGATGTTTTATAACCTGTTGAATCATAGCCTCCCACTTGTTTTCTAAACCCAACATTTGATTACCTGATTATATTTGCCTTGCGAGGATAACGTTGTGCCTTTGTTACTTCAAATGAAAACATCTGTATCATGAAACCATAGGTGACTTACCAACAGTGACTTACCCGGCCTTAGGATGGTGAAATGTGTAGGGACTTCCCCCTCTCTTCTCACGCTCACATACAACCACACACGCTACTCAAAATCCAAACACATCATCTTTCTTCACGTCTGTATTTCACCTCTGATAGACATAATGAGAAATGTGTTTTTTGGTATTTTTCTCCACTGCTGGTTCTGCTATATTCTAAAACACAAACCATCATTACTACGTGGCAGGCCTTGCAGGCCCCTTGGAACACGAACGCCTCGCAACACTGGCACATCCCCTCCAATGACTTCCCATCTCTGGAATGTCAGCTTGGGGAATGTGCGAGCTCAGACCTAACGGAAAATCACACAGAGAGAGACGGGATAGAGTCAGAGCTCCCTTAAACAGAGCGGGGGGGAAATCTGAAAAATCACAGCCGCTGTGACAGCAGTGAAAATAGAGGTGCCAGGGATCAGGAGGGTGAGGAGGGGATGGAGGGTGAGGAGGGGATGGAGGGTGAGGAGGGGAGGGTATGGAGGGTGAGGAGGATGGTTTGGTCAGTTGACATAAGTAAAACCAGCGGCGATATGAGCATCAATAGGGACAGATAAAAAGGTGGTGACGAGGCAGCTTCTGGCTTGACATTTTTCAAAGGGTTCAGAAAGTACCATCCCCATTCAACACAACAAGAGATGTCTCTGTGTGTCTGTACAGTTCGCAGCTCTGTGTGTACAGTTTACCTAACAGATAATAAAAAGAGAAGCCAAATCTCTTACAAATCGCAAAGCAAGTAACCCTGCAAATCATGCAAAGATTGTTTGTCTGACAGGTCTTGTTTTTCCGCAGGCAGTGTTGACAAGCCATGGGCTGATGAGCAGATGCTGCCTGCTGGGAAAGAGAGAGGGAAACATACAGGCTGGATCTGAGTGCTGAGGGCTGGGTCCTGTTGCAACACGCATGGCATGGCAGTCTTCTCTCTGTAAAGACTGTTTTGATACGTGCCTTCTCCTCAGACGAGCCCCTCCACAGTAGACACTAATGACAAGTTCTCTTTTCCTTAAGGAAACAGATTTCCTGCAAGCTGCGCTACAACCACCAAATTACAGACTGGATACCGAGAATGTTTTCACTTATAAAACAAAATACACAGGGTTCAGAGGTGTGTGTTGGTGTGTGTGTGTGTGTGTGTGTGTGTGTGTGTGTGTGTGTGTGTGTGTGTGTGTGTGTGCAGGGTTGAAGAAGTGTACTATTAAAAAGTACCAGCGTGTCAGAATAAATAGTTTATTTTTAACCAGTGCAATCAAATTAGTGGAACTTAAGCAAACAGAAATCACATGGCCTGTAAAGTTGCGTAAGGCAGCTATTCCGAGTTCACTAGATTGAAACGAAGTTTCTTTTTTGCTTGGCTGATTTTATTGACATGGGCCCTAAAGGCACAGTGTGTGTGTATGTGTGTGTGTGCGTGCGTGTGAGTGTGTGTGTGCGTGTGAGTGTGTGTGTGCGCGCACGCGCATGGACTATGGTGAGGGACTAGAAATCCACTGAGATTAGTTTCCTGAAAGTCAACCTCTCTGAGCTGTGGCTTGGGTTTCCTCTCCTCACATCTACACTGAATGACTGCACTTTATTAACTCTTCAAGAAAGCAACTGTTGACTTTGAAATAATTGCTGACATCTCCTGTACCCAAATCCCTTAAACCGAGCCTTAAAGTTTCTCTCACCACAACAGACTGTGAATTTCATGACCCCCCCCACAAACATATTTGTGCAATTACTTCATAAATGTGATAAGTCTATAAACTATGATAGAACTTTAAATGAATGAATCGATCATAGGTTCAGCCTACATGCTATTATATAAGATGCTTAGCAATAAGGCTAAGGCACAAGGGGGTGTGGTATATGGCCAATATACCACGGATAAGGGCTGTTCTTATGCACGACGCAAAGCGGAGTGCCTGGATACAGTCCTTAGCCGTGGTATATTGGCCATATACCACAAACCTCTGAGGTGCTTTATTGCTATTATAAACTGGTTACCAACATAATTAAAGCAGTAAAAATACATGTTGTCATACCCGTGGTATACGGTCTGATATACCATGGCTGTCAGCCAATCAGCATTCAGTGCTCAAACCACCCAGTTTATAATGGCATATAAAACAACTTTCATTGGTTTGAACAGAAGCCACTTCATAATACACTCTGATCTCCATAGGGGAACACACATACATTAAAGAGGGAACAAAACCTCCAGTGCACTTCTCTGATTCCAACTGTATCAGATTCCAACTGTGTAGACTGAATCTACACACTTCAAGGATCAAGCATCTTAGAAAGCATCTCTTAACAAGCATCTTAGAAAGTGCTTGGCCACTGTATATTTACTACGACTAAGCCAGGAATCTGCTTACATTGAGCGAGCCAGCAGAGTTTTTGCATTAGCTCGGCTTAAGCTAATGTCCTCTTGGAAGGGATGGTGTGTTATCTTTAGCATGTGCTGAGTAATGTGACTGGCATGTTAGCTTTATCATGTGCTGAGTAAAGTGACTGGCATGTTAGCTTTAGCTTGTGCTGAGTAAAGGGAGATTGGCTGTTAGCTTTAGGACGTTTTTACATTGACAAAAGTTAAAGGAGATTCTCGAGAGGTATCCAATCAAATCCTGAGACTTATTACTGTATTGTAAACTTGCAAGCTTGTCATGTCTGGACAGCTACCTCTGGAGTTTGTGCACAACACTCGCTCGACAGTTGCCCCCCTCCAAACACGGCAGTCTCAACAGAATTGTCTTGTTGAGCCCAACACTCCTACAGTAAAAATAGTAATAGCAGAGAAATGTTTTTTAAACTGCTAAAATGTATAGACATTTTCATTATATTTGTAACTTCTTATATTGAGTTTTCAACTGAAGCTAAGCTACGGCAACAATTTCAGAATGGAACAGGCTGTTACTGAAGTACAGGTGAAAACTCAATATAACAAGTCACAAATATAATGAAAATGTCTGTACATTTTAGCAGAAAATGGGAATCTCGACTGGACAGTGGGAAGACATCGTCCAGGCAAGCTAGCTATGCAAGCAGGCAAGAAGCTGATTTATTCCACAGAGAATTATCAATGTTTTTAGTCACAATTAGCTTTTTACCTCATATAAAGACTTGTATGAAGCCTGGCAGTGCCGTCTGGCACTGGGCTGCAGGCCCAGACGGCATTCCCAGCCGCGTCCTCAGAGCATGCGCAGACCAGCTGGCTGGTGTGTTTAAGGACATATTCAATCAATCCTTATCCCAGTCTGCTGTTCCCACATGCTTCAAGAGGGCCACCATTGTTCCTGTTCCCAAGAAAGCTAAGGTAACTGAGCGAAACGACTACCGCCCCGTAGCACTCACTTCCGTCATCATGAAGGGCTTTGAGAGACTAGTCAAGGACCATATCACCTCCACCCTACCTGACACCCTAGACCCACTCCAATTTGCTTACCGACCCAATAGGTCCACAGATGACGCAATCGCAACCACACTGCACACTGCCCTAACCCATCTGGACAAGAGGAATACCTATGTGAGAATGTTGTTCATCGACTACAGCTCAGCATTTAACACCATAGTACCCTCCAAACTCGTCATCAAGCTCGAGACCCTGGGTCTCGACCCCGCCCTGTGCAACTGGGTCCTGGACTTCCTGACGGGCCGCCCCCAGGTGGTGAGGGTAGGTAACAACATCTCCACCCCGCTGATCCTCAACACTGGGGCCCCACAAGGGTGCGTTCTGAGCCCTCTCCTGTACTCCCTGTTCACCCACGACTGCGTGGCCATGCACGCCTCCAACTCAATCATCAAGTTTGCGGACGACACTACTGTGGTAGGCTTGATTACCAACAACGACGAGACGGCCTACAGGGAGGAGGTGAGGGCCCTCGGAGTGTGGTGTCAGGAAAATAACCTCACACTCAACGTCAACAAAACAAAGGAGATGATAGTGGACTTCAGGAAACAGCAGAGGGAGCACCCCCCTATCCACATCGACGGGACAGTAGTGGAGAAGGTGGAAAGTTTTAAGTTCCTCGGTGTACACATCACGGACAAACTGAATTGGTCCACCCACACAGACAGCGTTGTGAAGAAGGCACAGCAGCGCCTCTTCAACCTCAGGAGGCTGAAGAAATTCGGCTTGTCACCAAAAGCACTCACAAACTTCTACAGATGCACAATCGAGAGCATCCTGTCGGGCTGTATCACCGCCTGGTACGGCAACTGCTCCGCCCACAACCGTAAGGCTCTCCAGAGGGTAGTGAGGTCTGCACAACGCATCACCGGGGGCAAACTACCTGCCCTCCAGGACACCTACACCACCCGATGTCACAGGAAGGCCATAAAGATCATCAAGGACAACAACCACCCGAGCCACTGCCTGTTCACCCCGCTATCATCCAGAAGGCGAGGTCAGTACAGGTGCATCAAAGCAGGGACCGAGAGACTGAAAAACAGCTTCTATCTCAAGGCCATCAGACTGTTAAACAGCCACCACTAACATTTAGTGGCCGCTGCCAACATACTGACTCAACTCCAGCCACTTTAATAATGGGAATTGATGGAAATTATGTACAAATGTATCACTAGCCACTTTAAACAATGCCACTTAATATAATGTTTACATACCCTACATTACTCATCTCATATGTATATGTATATACTGTACTCTATATCATCTACTGCATCTTGCCATCTTTATGTAATACATGTATCACTAGCCACTTTAAACTATGCCACTTTATGTTTATATACCCTACATTACTCATCTCATATGTATATACTGTACTCTATACCATCTACTGCATCTTGCCTATGCCGTTCTGTACCATCACACATTCATATATCTTTATGTACATATTCTTTATCCCTTTACACTTGTGTGTATAAGGTAGTAGTTGTGGAATTGTTAGGTTAGATTACTTGTTGGTTATTACTGCATTGTCGGAACTAGAAGCACAAGCATTTCGTTACACTCGCATTAACATCTGCTAACCATGTGTATGTGACAAATAAAATAAAATTGGATTTGATTTGATTATTCAATCTTTTTCAGTGGAGACCCCATTTTTTCCCCCAAACATTTTTCGTGACCCCACCTCACCCCAAATCTAATGACACAACCTTAAAATCGGTACATTTAGATTTTTACATCAACAAATAACCTTCAATCCATTGTAGTTTCATCTCTTATCAAAATGAAAACATGTATAAATACATTTACTCATTAAAACTATGTTTCAAATTATCATTCAAAAAAATATTTGTATATTATCCCATTCAATAATCTGTAGTCTTAATTTATTGTACATTATTATAATTTTTTAGGGACGACCTCAAAGCAGTTCCCCAGTTTTAGCTAACATCCGCATTTGGCTAACTAGCTAATGCAGCTATTATGATGTAGCTAAGGAGAATGCAGAAATAATTTTGTTTAGCTTGCTACCTACCATAAACTCGCATTGTTGAATAGTTTGCATGGCTAATGGCTACTGTGATGTTTACGGTAAGTTGGAGCTGCAGAGCAAAAATGCCACGTTGCCCGCCTCAACGAAATGTAAGGAAGACAAGGATGTCATGTAAATTGAAACAGTTGATGTACATATTATGCCAATTGAAATCTTGTCGCAGTGCCTCTGCTTAAACTTTCGTCAATGAGAATAGGCTCTTAGCATGGGGATGGCATGTTAGCGTTAGTGCTAGCCTTAGCTCAAGTTGAATTAGAGGCTGCTGTCGTATAGCCTAGCGTGAGTTGAGCTGGTCACTGCAGAGCTGTCTCCTTTAAGGGGTCTTCCATAACAGAGGTAGCGTGTTCCAACATGTAGGACATTCCAGACCACAGCTCCTCTAGATTTACAGTTTTCTCTTCAACACCTCTGACACTTTCATCATGCATGGCACGGCACCGCCTTCCTCCAACACTCCTCCATCCCTTTCCTACTATCTCTCTACCATCACATTCAAACTGTAAATGCATATGCCATTCATATCAATGCCCTGAAAACCAAAAATACTCTTGATGTAGGTCACAACCTTTGCCATGGAGCCTCAAGCAGTGGAAAGAACCAACTGAAAAATAACTTGTGCAGGTTCTAGAACACCAGTGACATATGAAAAAGTTACTCCAATCACACTTCAACTCAGTAAACTGTAGGGATTAATATTCTTCAGAAAATCACCCAAGTTTCAATACCGGGAATAATTCATATTTATCCACATTGTCCCGGGAAATACTGCAAAAATCCGAAGTGTCCATTTAAAGTGTTTAAAACCAAGATACTGTATGGTCACTATGCCAGGGTTCTCCCCAAATAAGAGGGGTGCTGTGCCACTATGTAAAGATTTCAGAGCAAATTAAACTGATATTTAGTAATGATAGAGTAACTATCTTTGATCGCCAATGACATTGTTGTGAATTGCGAAACAGACCATTCATCCATTTTGAACATTATGTTCCTCAATTCAGTGCATTTCAGCAGTAGGCTATCCCGACAGAGCGCGCTCAAGATGCACAGAGCGTCCCCCAAGTATAGTGTTGTCGAATCATACACATTTTGTAACGGCAGTAACAAAAGTCAAATGACCAAAGTTGCTATAACTTCCATCAAAGAATGACAGAATATCTCCTATATTTGGCAAAATCGGGTTGATGGTTATACATATAGCAGATCAGTTTAAATAGTGGAAATAGATTAAATATCAAGGTATCTTAACCTGTTTTAAAAATATCCATATCTACTCTCATACCGTTTATCGATCACATATTCTCTACTGAAGCTCTCATATGGGCAGCAAGTACGAGACAGCGCAGAGAAGCGGGGGAAATGTTATATAGCTATTTTGACATGCATTGGCAAGAGACATGCTTTGATAATGCAACCTATGGATTACAGAATAAAATGAGGAATTGTCATGCGAGACAGGATTTTGGGTTTCAGTGGGATTGGGACTGGATAGGAAAATAGCCTAGGCTTTAGGACAGGAAAATATAGAATTTTCTCTCATGCCTCTATGAATTGTTAACAGACTTCATTGTCTGTGACAGAGATGCCTATGTAGTGAATTCTGCATAGGCTTATCAAATTTGTGACTGTCTGCAGTCACAATAACAGCTCAAAGAGGCATACGTTATTTTACAGGCTATATGGTTTCCTGTAGGGTTTATTAACTGCATTCAGGTCACATGTGCAGTCCGGCAGTGTCAATTATGAGTGTACTTTGAATTTATGGCGACTTTGTATGAAGTAAATCCTCTAGGCTAAAGGCTACCATGCGACAGCCTATTTGGATAATGTGCTATTTAGAGAACAAATGATAATCGGTCGAGCCGATATTGGCCTTTTCTAGTCTATTTGTAACGGTGTTCCTCCTCCTCTTCATCCGAAGAGGAGGAGCATGGATTGAACCAAGGCGCAGCGTTGTGATAAGACATGATTTATTTAAACAAGACAAAAAACGAACTATACTTGATACTAAACAAAACAACAAAACGAAAGTAGACTGACCTGAACGTAAGAACTTACATGTAACGAAGAACGCACGAACAGGGAAAACAGACTACACAAAACAAACGAACGAACAAACAAACCCGAAACAGTCCCGTGTGGCGCAACATACACAGACACAGGAGACAACCACCCACAACAATCAATGTGAAAACACCTACCTTAATATGGCTCTCAATCAGAGGAAATGAAAACCACCTGCCTCTAATTGAGAGCCATATCAGGTCACCCTTTAACCAACATAGAAACACATAACATAGACTACCCACCCAAACTCACGCCCTGACCGTCAAACACATACAAAATAACAGAAAACCGGTCAGGAACGTGACATAACCCCCCCCTCAAGGTGCGTACTCCGAACGCACCACCAAAAGTCTAGGGGAGGGTCTGGGTGGGCGTCTGACCACGGTGGTGGCTCAGGCTCTGGGCGAGGTCCCCACCCCACCATAGTCAATCCCAGCTTACGTCTCCCCCTTAGAATGACCACCCTCATCTTACACCCACTTAATTTAAATGTTAACCTTAAGATAAGGGGCAGCACCAGGACAAGGGGCAGCACCGGGATAAGGTAGCTCAGGACCGAGAGGTAGGTCAGGATAGAGAGGTAGCTCAGGATAGAGGGGCAACTCCGGACTGAAGGGCAGCTCCGGACAGAGAGACAGCTCTGGACTGAGGGACAGTTCTGGATCAATGGCAGCTCTGGGCTGAGGGGCAGCTCATGACTGGCTGACGGCTCTGGACGCTCATGGCTGGCTGACGGCTCTGGACGCTCATGGCTGGCTGACGGCTCTGGACGCTCATGGCTGGCTGACGGCTCTGGACGCTCATGGCTGGCTGACGGCTCTGGACGCTCATGGCTCGCTGGCGGCTCTGGACGCTCATGGCTCGCTGGCGGCTCTGGCAGATCCTGTCTGGTTGGCGGCTCTGGCAGATCCTGTCTGGTTGGCGGCTCTGGCAGATCCTGTCTGGTTGGCGGCTCTGGCAGATCCTGTCTGGTTGGCGGCTCTGGCAGATCCTGTCTGGTTGGCGGCTCTGGCAGATCCTGTCTGGTTGGCGGCTCTGGCAGATCCTGTCTGGCGGAAGGCTCTGTAGGCTCATGGCAGACGGGCGGCTTTGCAGGCTCATGGCAGACGGGCGGCTTTGAAGGCTCAATACAGACGGGCAGTTCATGCGGCGCTTGGCAGACGGACAGTTCAGGCGCCGTTGGGCAGACGGCAGACTCTGGCCGGCTGAGACGCACTGTAGGCCTGGTGCGTGGTGCCGGAACTGGAGGCACCGGACTGGAGACACGCACTTCAAACCTAGTGCGGGGAGCAGGGACAGGGCACACTGACCTCTCGAAGCGCACTATAGGCCTGGTGCGTGGTACCGGCACTGGTGGCACCGGGCTGAGTGCACGCACATCAGGACGAGTACGGGGAGAAGGAACAGTGCGTACAGGGCTCTGGAGACGCACAGGAGGCTTAGTGCGTGGTGCCGGAACTGGAGGCACTGGGCTGGAGACACGCACCATAGGGAGAGTGCGTGGAGGAGGAACAGGGCTCTGGAAACGCACTGGAAGCCTGGTGCGTGGTGTAGGCACTTGTGGTACTGGGCTGGGATGGGAAGGTGGCGCCGGAAATACCGGACCGTGCAGGCGTACTGGCTCCCTTGAGCATTGAGCCTGCCCAACCTTACCTGGTTGAATGCTCCCCGTCGCCCGACCAGTGCGGGGAGGTGGAATAACCCGCACCGGGCTATGTAGGCGAACCGGGGACACCATGCGTAAGGCTGGTGCCATGTAAGCCGGCCCAAGGAGACGTACTGGTGGCCAGATATGTAGAGCCGGCTTCATGACACCTGGCTCAATGCCCAATCTAGCCCTACCAGTGCGGGGAGGTGGAATAACCCGCACCGGGCTATGCACACGTACAGGAGACACCGTGCGCTCTACTGCGTAACACGGCGTCTGCCCGTACTCCCGCTCTCCACGGTTAGCCTGAAAAGTGGGCGCAGGTCTCCTACCTGCCCTTGGCCCACTACCTCTTTGGGCTTTTTTTGGGGGTTTCTTCGCGGGCTTCCGTGCTAGCCGCGTACCTTCATATCTCCGGTTCCCTTCTCCGGTTGCCTCTGCTCTCCTCAGTGCCTCCAGCTGTTCCCATGGGAGGCGATCCCTTCCAGCCAGGATCTCCTCCCATGTGTAGCAACCCTTGCCGTTTAATACGTCCTCCCATGTCCATTCCTGTTTCGTGTTCCACTGCTCGAACTCACGCTGCTTGGTTCTGGTTCGGTGGGTGGTTCTGTAACGGTGTTCCGGGCTATGCGAAGTGAGAAGGTACACACACTTGCTGATCTACAGCTTTTTTGGTCCATTGGTTCAATCCATGCTCCTCCTCTTCATCCGAAGAGGAGGAGCATGGATTGAACCAAGGCGCAGCGTTGTGATAAGACATGATTTATTTAAACAAGACAAAAAACGAACTATACTTGATACTAAACAAAACAACAAAACGAAAGTAGACTGACCTGAACGTAAGAACTTACATGTAACGAAGAACGCACGAACAGGGAAAACAGACTACACAAAACAAACGCACGAACAAACAAACCCGAAACAGTCCCGTGTGGCGCGACATACACAGACACAGGAGACAACCACCCACAACAATCAATGTGAAAACACCTACCTTAATATGGCTCTCAATCAGAGGAAATGAAAACCACCTGCCTCTAATTGAGAGCCATATCAGGTCACCCTTTAACCAACATAGAAACACATAACATAGACTACCCACCCAAACTCACGCCCTGACCGTCAAACACATACAAAATAACAGAAAACCGGTCAGGAACGTGACACTATTGGCTATCGGTCCTTCTTTATCGGCTTTGCCGATAGTCCCTCTACATAGCAAAACTGCTGCTAGGCCAGCCGCAACTTACCGCCTGAGCCACGAGCACTGCACAATGCCGAGGAATGTCTAACTGGGAAAATCAGCAGCAGCAAGCAGCAAGATAAATCATTCTCCAACAGAAAGTTGCAGTATTGAGAAATGCATGAATTGACACAGTGGCCAAAATCTAACTCCTGTTGCAAATATTACTTTAGTTCATTCACTAATAATAAGGCTTGTGTTGACGTGCCCGGACATGCATGGAATAAGCTAGATAGATAGCTAGCTAAGCAGATAGCTATGTGCCCTGTTAGCAAAGATTATGATAACTAACCCTTTCATCTGTGGCGTTAGATAGCTATCTATATTAGCTACTATGCTAGCAAGCTGGCTAGATAAACATGGTTCTAATATATCAGATAGGAGCTAATAGCCAACGTAGTTAGCTAACGTTAGTGGGTTATCATTTTGAACATGCACCATTTCCGGCAATGAGCCATCTGACTTGCGGTGTAATGTTAGCTATTTACTGGTGTGCTGATCTGACCAACCACAATCATATCCGTAAATTGACAGTTAATAGTTGGATTAGATTATTGTCATAATAGAGAAAGAAGGAACTGTTTTAAAATGCCTAAATAAAGGTTGGCAATAGGTGTAGCTACCTAAGAATCTTCCTGCATGCTTATGGACCAAAAAAGCTGTAGATCAGCAAGTGTGTGTACCTTCTCACTTCGCAAACTATGGGAAGATTTGAGTCATTCAGACAGAACATGCATCGTTGTGTCATCTTTTTTCCTACCATCGCTCTCCTTGTTAGATATTATGCCCATTTATGGCTTGATAAGAAAATGCCATCGCTATTGAACTAGTTCTCATAGTAAACAGCAGTAAGTGATATGAGCGATGGAGAGAGATGTGAAAGGGAGCGGAGTTACAGCTTAGCTCTATCCCATCGTAGCAGCAGGATCAAGTTACAACCTGCAATTTCTTGACAGATAGCTGAACTAGCCAATTGAATTGTTTAGAATTTCATCCTGGCAGCTGAGCTGTTAAGAGAAGCGTCCTGACAGCTGAAAAAATATATATTTTTCCTAGTCAAAGATAATTAGAAAAAATACTCGTTTCATAAGCATCCGTGATCACTAGTGATGCACCGATATGACATTTTTGGCCAATACCGATATCTGTTATTTTCCTTACCAAAAAAAAAAAACGATACCAATTACCGATATTTAACATTTTTGTAGCCTTTTAAGCATTCTAGTACAGTTAAATAGTTAACACACACACATGGACGCAGCGGTCTAAGGCACTGCATCTCAGTGCAAGAGGCGTCACTACAGGGTCTGGGTCGAATCCAAGCTGTATCACATCCGGCCAAGATTGGGCATCCCATAGGGTGGCGCACAATTGGCCCAGCGTTGTTCGTGTTTGGCCGGGGTAGACCGTCATTGTAAATAAGAATTTGTTCTTAATTGACTTCCCTAGTTAAATAAAGGTTATACACACACACACCACACTGACCAAAAAGTTATTTTGTTAGCATTTACGTATGTCCCCATTACCAGTAAAACATAATCAAAACCTATTTATTTCACTTACTTGCTGTGCTGTTTTGTTGTTAATTTGTTCAGTCGTTTCATTCTCAACCAGGATTTCATCATACATGTCAAGCAGTGAAGTTTCAGCTGTCTGTCCTTGGCCTCTCTTCCTCGGTGCGCACTGTCACTGTGTCCGTTTCCATCTTGTCCAGCTGTATATGTAACATTTCACGTAAACCCTGTTTCTTGTCTGCATCAATGTAGCGGTCCTTGTACATAGCATCAAGCTTGGTGGTGGCACAGTAAAGAGAGAATGCCACCGAACCGCTTGTTCACAGCCTGTGTCGCCAGTTTTGTTGAGCAGGCGTTTCAATGTCATAAGAGGGTATCACGTCTGCTGCAGGCGCAAATTATGAGATTACGAGTCAGTTGTTCAAATGGAGCTAGCTAGTGTGTTCATGTTTCCAAGTTTCCAACATGTTCTCAAATGCCATTGAAATGGCAGCAGCGGTATGACAACCAGCACATTCATGAGCGTGAAATACGACTTTCCTTAGTACTAAATCCTCAACAACCCACTGTGCTGTCAGACTCAGCATGCTCATGGGGCTCATATCGTGACGCTAATAGCAGTGACGCTATTACTGTGTAACTCCGGTAGGGCAATATCTGAAAAATAGCGCAGTTGGTAACGTCAGTGTGTACCGGTGCTCGACCAGTCGGCGAAAGCCAACATCACCCATGACAGAGAAAGGTTGATTGTCAAGGGCAATGAATTATATTATCTTGGCGTTAATTGTTTTCGCCTTTGAGTTGTCTCGCTGAAATGTTCTTACTCTTTCAAATGACTGCTCGACTTGTTGACTGCTCGATCCACACAGCAGACATTGTGGGCTAGGTTAGGAATGCTGTGTTGCACGTGTAGCGCCAGATTTTACGCGGTGTCATGACGTCATGTACCTACGTTATATAAGTATGCATGTCAGCTTTGACATCGGTTTTGGCGCATCGGCGTTAAACTAGACATCGGGCCGATGTCGATGTTGGCATTTTATCTAATATCGTCCGATTCCGATATCTTCACAGATATAGCGTGCATCCCTAGTGATCACACATCACGATCACAAATCAAATCATGAAATTACTTTGGACCCATAGATGTTCTTCTTTATCCTCAAACTAACAGCAGTGCCTATATGATGTCCTTCCATATAGGCGTGACATGCGGGAGTGGTGCTTCTTTGCAAATGTTGTTGATCAGTAGGATAATATTAAGTCCCAAATGGAGGACAAACAGATTGTTTGTCATCTGTAGCACCATAGACTCCACTGATCACCCAAAACAAGCTCAATAACTCAATGCATGCACACACTCCTATTGAATATGCATTCACCTGTATTGTGAATAGGCCTATGCCATCTTCATTTACCCAGTTTATCAAGACATTTACCATTCAAATTAAATGATTGCCATTTTGTTGTTATGTATTATTGGCCATCAGCCTCCTTGACACCCAACAATCGGCATTGGTCCTAAATAATCCAGAATGGTCACTTTCTAGTGTTTTTTTTTTTCTTCTAATCTACTGCTGACATGTTGTGCATTTTGAGGAATTGCATTAGTGCCATATTGGGGGAAAATGTAATTTCTCAGGTCTTGTCATTTTATTTTTTCAGGAAATGTGAAGAGAGTTCCCGGGAATGTCCTGGGATTCCGGTTAAACATGTTAATTCATAGTAAACTGTGTGAGAACTAAAGCAGTGGTGAAAAACACTTAAACTGGGTCAACACTTCCTTGATAGAGACGTATGACTTTGCCCTTATAAACCTAATCTGTGAGAACGCAGTGTGTGTGTGCGCTGTGTGTGTGCGTGCCCTAACCCGACCCTGAGATAACGTTAGTGCACTCTGCGCTGATTGACACAGCTTGCCAAGACCTGAGCTTTCCTTCGCCCTTGGCTTCTAGTTCGCATGAGAGTCCGGTAACCTTCACCACTAGTGTCCACAGTGGTCACCACACGCACACACACACAGGCCAATTAAAAGTCATGCAGACTGAGACCTGTGTCTCAGAGAGTGGCATGCCTGCCCAATGAACACCCAAGACCTTAGGGGTAACAGATGACCTGGGAAAATAATGCAGTGTGTGTGTGTGTTTGTGTGAGTGTGTCAGTCAGTCCTCTTCCCTGCCGCCCTGTTGCAGGGGTGAGAATTGGAAATGGTGTCACTCTTCCGGTCACATAGAATGCCAACAGAAAAAACAACAAGAATTCCACCTTATCATTGTTCCTATTCTCTCCGACCTATTCATTCATTCTGCTATCTCCTTTTCTTTGGAATCTTAAACTACAAAAACACATTAAAAAAACATAACTTCCTGCCTGAGACATCACATGAAAACGAAGATGCTGGTGCTTGACGTTGACTTGGCAGAGTCATCAGACAAACTCGGAGAGTATATCGTATTATGATTAGTATTTGACTCACCCTCTACATAAAGATGTCTGGTTCTGCTACCATGATGCTGCTTCCTCTATCTCATTCATCATCTGATCTGTCTTTAGTATCACAAACAGCAGACAAGAGGAAGCATTGTACCTGGTAATCTGGAACTGGTGCTATGTGTGTTTATGAGAGAAAACAGTGCAGCTCAGTAACAAGACTTGGCTTGATGCAGACACAGAGAGCGACACAGTCTTAACACGACTTAACAGTGGAGGGAAGCTGGCAAAGAGGATCAGATTAAATATTTCCTGCCTATTTGATATTGTAGCCACTTTAATACATTAACAAGAGCAGGGGAGATCACTTTACCTTGGGTTATATGTTACATCAAAAGGGTTACGCCACAATTTTGGAAAGCATCAGTGATTTTAACCAATTATGAGGAGGCATTGACTACTAATTGTCTACTAATTGTTTGATGTCATTGGAATCACTTATCTTCCTGTATCTTTTTTTTTTTTTACACAGAAATGTGCCATTTTCACAGTATGTTGATGTTGGGGTGGTGCTGGACATCATGAATATGAAGTTGACATGTTTTAAAATGTCCCTATAATACCAGATATATCACCTGTAGAAAGTATGACATTTGCATATAATTTATTTGTGAAGCATATATGTCAGCCTTATAAAGGGTTTATGAAGCCTTTACGCCTTGTAAATTATATATTGTGACCTCTGACAAATATTACCGATAATCCCAATTCAGATGTGTGACTTCCAATAAGGTTAATATCCAAAGCATGCAGACAGAGGCTGGTTATTATTCTCTCACGAGGGGATCAGACTGAGCCAAAACAGGTACTGAGAAAAAGAGAAAATCAAATCTTCAAAGTTCAAACAGCAGTCTGCTGGGCCTTTCACCCTACTGGCTGGCATGGCTATTGGTCTACAGTAGGTTTGATTTATCCCCATTCCTTTTGAGCACACACACACACGCACGCAAACACACACACACTCGCACGCACGCACACACACTCGCACGCGCGCACACACACACACACACACACACACACACACACACACACACACACACACACACACACACACACACACACACACACACACACACACACACACACACACACACACACACACACACACACGATGAGCCATCTAACAACTTCTCACTACTCTATTTTAACCTACTTCCCAAGTCACTCAGTCACACACACATCACTGTGAATAGCACATTGTGGGTGATGAATATACAGGGGGATTTCACACTAATTATAAAAGTACAAAGATACCATACAGACACTTTAAAAGGACTGTCGTCAAATCTATTTTACACTCCTAATCAAACGCATTATATTTATGACTTCAAAGTGAGTTCTAATTTCCAATAAATAAACCAGGAGGGGGATAAATGGGGATCACTTTTAGCGTGTCAGCCAAGACACATATAAACATCTGCATAAATTAAAAGAGCGCCTATAAAAGGAACGTTTATAGTCTAAGTTTATAGTCACGCTTTGAGAGGTTTTGGCATTACTTTTTTTAAATGGCTCTTTGTGGAGGAGAGAGAGAGGAGAGAGAGAGATCTAGAGAGAGAGAGGGGCCCACAGGGGTAAGATAAGCTCTGGGGCTGACCTTAATAAATACTTAATCGCTGCCCATTTTGTTCATTCATACTAAGGAATTAAGTAACAGGGAGCAAACAAGTTAAACAACAGGATTGGCATTATAAAAATTCACTCCCAGGTCCTTTTAAAATGCAAGTTACCATGGAACTTATGAAGAAAGGAGGGGGTGACATGACAGTGAATAAAACAACCTACAGGGAGAGAAGCCTTCTTTTTTCTTCCCAGGTCCCTGAGCTAGTCTTTCTATACATCCCTTCTCATACACCTAGTGGCTTCTATGTCTCTCTGTCCTCTCTTTCCCTGTCTTCTCCAGTTTGTCGACTTCAACAGGTATGGTTAGACAGTGGAAAAGTGCAGAAGAGGCTGAACTTTTCTATGATGAGAGAAGAAGAGAGTAGAGTAGACAAAGATGAATAGAGAGACAGAGAGGGAAAGACAGAGCGAGATGAATAGACGGAGAGAGAGAGAAACATTCTTCTTCTTTATTGTTTTGAAACTTCTGTATGTGTAATGTTTACTGTTAATTTGTATTGTTTGTTTCACTTTTGTGTATTGCTACCTCACTTGCTTTGGCAATGTTAACACATGTTTCCCATGCCAATAAAGCCCCTTGAATTGAATTGAATTGAATTGAAACAAAGACAGAGACATGGGAGATGAAGAGAGGGAGAGAGAGAAAGAGAGACAGAAACATGAGAGATGAAGACAGAGAGAGAGAAACAGAGACATGAGAGATAGAGAGAGGGAGAGAGAGAAACAGAGACAAAGATATGAGAGATGGAGAGAGAAAAAGAGAGAAAGTAGAAAGTTAGCAGCCAAACCATCTTCGGAAGAGCCAACAGCTGCCCCCCCTCTCCCTCCCCCTCCCTCCCCACGCTCCCTATTTCTCTCCCTCCTCCTCTCTCACCCGCTCTATTTCTCTCCCTCTCCGCTGCAGTCCGGAGATCACACTCTATTTCTAGCCCTGCACCAGAGAGAGTCAACAACAGCACCCGGTACATGTGGCCTATCACCCTATTTACCCTGGATGAGGCTCAACCCACCAGTCATACACATACCATGGAACACCAACCTGACACACACACTTACACACACACACATCCGTACCAACCATAGGAAATATCACAGGGAAACAACAAGAAAGAGATATCACCTCACCAACTAAACCTTACAACCTGCAAAAGTAGACATGTTAACCATTTCCTTAAAAAAAAATTGGTCAGCAGATGAAAGGACAGGTTTTATGGTAATACCATAATAACATGGTAATATCAAAACAGGATATCCATTTGTGTTTCATGATATAGATGTTTTCATCTCAAATTATGGTCTCAAACAAACATTAATACACATTATACATTTCATTGTTCAAGAGTAATTTTCATACATACCCACCACAACCATTATCACTGTTATCAACACCATGAGACTACAGAGTGAGTTAGTGGTTATTGTTACTACTACAGTGTGGCCCACTATAACCAACGTACTATTCAGTGTTAAAATGGAACCTACATTAGTGTGTGAAGAAGAAGAACCAGAACCCACCACCAGTTAGACTAGAGAATCCTACTAGGAAAGCAAAGGGGCCGGTCAGACAGGCATTCATTCCGTCCCTTTGCTTTGCATCCAGAGGGAGAGAAAGTGAGACCACCACCACCAGACCAGACGGAGTAGTTTAATATGGGTGAAGGAGGATGGAGGAGGACGACAGGGGGGAGATTCCCTGGACCGGAGAGTGGCTCCACCAGGGGGGCCACCACCACCACCTCCCTTCCTACCTGACTGATGCAATGCCTGGCTCTGGCATGGGACCACCGCGGCGGGTATGGCCACGTGAACTCTGGTCGTCAGGGCTGCTGGTTTAGATCCACCTGGAACTGAGCTGGCCTGGCCCTGGCTGGACCGTGCTGCACTATCCAGGCCACCGTGGGTGCCATGGGGTTGGGGCATGGAACCCGCGATGCGCTGCTTCATCTCCGAAGACAACAGACGGCCTTTGTGCATCCACTCCTGCATCTTGTTGACGGTGACTCCATGGGGCTTGGCAGAGCCTCCCCGGTCCCATGCGCTCATCTCTCCATCTCGCCTGCTGTTACCACCCTGCTGGGTGTCTGCGTTGTCGGACGACCCAGTGAGGCTGTTGACCGAGCCACTACTCTCGTTCAACTTGAAGTCTTCACCGGTGTCTTGAAGCAGGTCGTCGCTGCTCGTGCCACCATCGTAGCTGGCCTGTTTCTCAAACGGGTCAGAGGCTCCAACAGCCTGTGGCCTACTTGCTATATCCCCATTCTCACAGGCCCCAACAACAGCAGGGCTTTGGGAACCGAGGGCCTGGACGCAGGGCGCATTGTGCGCACCACTGCGGTATTTGATAGCTCTGTCACTAGTGGAACGCATTAAGGGAGGACCAATCCTGCTAGCAGATAGATTCACGAGGCTCTTGCAAATGAAATTATTTTTGAGACTTGGATCCCCACGGTTTTCACTCAGCAGGCACAACAGGATGGAGTCTGTGTCAGACACCTGTTGGACACTGTGCTCTCCCGACGACCAAGCATCACTGTCCACGTGCTTGATGGACAACCGTGAGCACATGCTGTCCCGAGAGTGACTGGAGGAACTTGCCTGATCTATAAAACCGTTGACACTGACCTGACCATCAAAACTAATATCATGCATGGTGTTTATAAGAAGGTAATACGCCTCTTTCAACTGGCTCCGTAGTCTGTCTGTCTCCTGCGCACTGTCGCTGATGACTTGCCCTTTTGGAACATCTTTTCCCGACTCTATGGCTTCTATTTTATCAGAGCTTTTTCTATCATTTGGACCTAATGACTCAGATACATAAAAGGGAAGAATTACATTATCATAATAATCATCATCCTCGCTATCTAGAGAGTAGTGTCGGAGTGTTCCTTCTCTTGCGCATATGAAATGGGAGGCCACGTTAACGTCGCATATCTCCAATTCAGTGGGGAAGAATGTCGGGCTCTGCAAATGGGTCACCCTAATGTTGTCCCCTGTAAATTCAGGCGAGCTCCCGTAACTCTCTATGTTTCTAATCACAATGTTTTCCTCGGTGTAATTACTGTCCGGGTGATGCGCACACGGGATACCCGGCGGACACATTTGCGTCCCGTTAGTTGTAACATTTGTTTTCAATATTTGGTTGTGGCCAGGATGCACGTTTGCCGTAACCTTTAAATCATTTATAGACCTCTGCCCGTTGTCTGCCTTGTAGTTGTACACAGTTTGATGGCAGGAGTCGTCTGGCTGCCCGTGGCTTACTCGAGTCTTTAGATCTTTGTCAAAGCAGACATTTGTTCCATTATTCTTTGAAGCAGGATAGTGGCCATTTGTCATTTTAACTACCCCATCTGGCCTTCTGTGGTATATAATGTGATTATTAGGACTATTGCTCCCAAACCCTATTGAATCCCCTGCGCTATACTGTCGCGGAATGGGGACAAAATGTTTTCTCTGTTCGTGCGGTCTCCCTATGTGTCCTTGTTGTAATTGTCCAGAGAAGTAGCCGGGCCCTTGTTTATGGATTCTGATCATCTCGTCTCTATCGTTCCCCTCGTACTGAGTTGCTCTTTGAAGTGAGACCCCCAAGAGTTCCTCATTTACTCGACCCCTAATCCCGGAGCACCCGCTACCCTGATTGTCCCCTGGCCCCCGGCTAGTGTTTATGTGCATGTTAGCTGAAGCCTCGTACTGCTGGGGAAACTCACTCGTCTCAACAACTCCTACCGTGCTCTGCTCTTGATCTAATCCAACCTTGTTTACTACAATGCCGTTAACGTAACTATCGTTACCTCTCATGATGTTGTCTGTCAGACAATGCACCTCTGCGAACATTACTACTGGACGAGTTTGGCTGTCTGGGTTTTGAGAAACTTTTCCTTTACCTGCTCTGCCCCCATTAGTCGCAGCGCCGTATCCACCAGCCGGCGTCCCTTTCTTAGATTTCTTCCCCCGAAGTTTTGCTAATAAATTCCTCCGCAGAGGATCAGCCATTCCTTCCTTTCCACCGGTGTTTCTCCAGTTTCAGCACACGCTCTCAGATGGGTAGAGATCGAGTTTGAGATCCCTTTCTGCGGACAAAACTCGCCGGGCGTGCAGAGTCCTCCCCATTCTCCACTGTCACGTCAAAACTGTCCACCTCGGCCTCACTGACTGGCTTTAGCTAGTTAGCTCACTTGCTCAACTGCGCCTCTCTCTCTTCTCTCTCCGCTCTCCGGCCCCTTCCTCTCTGCGCTCTCCGACCCCCTTCCTCTCTGCGCTTGCTGTTCAAATATTCGGAATATTTTCTGGCGGGGGTGATAGGCGCATTGCGCAAACTCGTACGCAAGCAGTATAATATTTAGCTGCCTGCTACATTGTAGAAGTTCACGACAATATGTTAAGAATTTGTCAACATATGGCTGCGTTTACACAGGCAGCCCAATTCTGATATTTTTTTCTCAGTATTTGGTCTTTTGACCAAACAGATCAGCTCTGAATAAGAGCTTGTGCTGTGAAAAGATCTGATGTGATTGGTCAAAAGACCAATTAGTGGAAAAAATATCAGAATTGGGCTGCCTTTGTAAACGCAGCCTAGTATGCCACTGACACAACATGTGCCATTGTATCCTAGAGGCAACATGTGACAGATTAGTAAATCACTGGTTACATTCCAGTGAAGCTATAAACGCATGAATAAATCCCCACTGAGTCCATATAGGTCTAGTCAAAAAAGGCCTAATAATACATAATAATATTAAGTAATAAGCCAGTCCAGAATCTATAACAACTCATAGCTATAATGTTTTAAACTGATAAGTGTTTATTAGCAACATGTTTGTCAATCTCAAGATCTTTTCTTGACATTTTCTATTAAGGTATCTTTACGTTTACTCAAGTATGACAATAAAGTACTTTTTCCACCAAAGCACAGAGAAGGATGATGGAATTAACTGTCTACAATGTAGCCTATTGTGTGCCTGCATCAATCAACTGTAAAACAATTGATTTCTTATGGAGTTCTCGTCATTTATGCCTTACAGTTTCTGTATTATCTTTCTATATTACATATATTTGTATGTTACTACCTGTACTTACACAGCAGATACAATGTATTTACACAAGTTAACATTCCCCTTTAGTCTGGAATAAGACCTATGTGAGGTTGCCAGGATTTGATTCGATTTTTTATTTAACCTTTATTTAACTAGGCAAGTCAGTTAAGAACAAATTCTTATTTACAAGGACGGCCTACCCCGGCCAAACCCTAACCTGGACGACGCTGGTCCAATTGTGCGCCACCCTATGGAATTCCTTCTTTCTAAGTGAAAATCTTTTTTCACATTCAAATCCCAGTCCTGACATGTTTAATGAAAGTACAGGACCATGAGCAGTAAATAGCCTCTGATCAGGCTTTAAATCAGCACCTTCACTGGTAGATAGCTGTGAAGCATTTCAGCAGAGAGACACACATCTGTCTTCTGCCTGCCGCAGAGGGAAACATGTTGGACAGAGTGTCCATACAGATAAATAGGATAAAATAATTTTTTGTCTGCGCTACAGACAGCTATATTGGTCTGCTAATATATATACATACTCATTTTGAAAAAATATGCTGAATTTTCAGGAGAGAGGGAGTGAGAGAAAGAGTGGGCATTTTACTCTGTATGCAGACCACCACAACAATCAACTGTGCACAACTATTTCGATTTTTCAGGGGGTGCTGCAGAATCCTCAGCACCCCTACTTCTATATGCAAGTAGCCCTGAACAAAGTCTGGATAATCATGCTGGGTGTGTAAGGAACCATTCAGGAGACATCTTCTCCCCAGTATGACTCAATATTTAGAGGAATAACAACACAGTCTCTCTATCCTTTCTATGTTAAAGAGGATTTCTCATCATGCTAACATCAGCCAAAAACCTCATCCAAAACCCACTTGACCACAGGCAAAAGGGTCAGATTTTTAGGAGCTCCAGTTCCTCTTGTAGAATATTAGCTCAAAACTATTGTGGAGCTCCTGCACCTAAATATAACCAGTACTGGCACCCAAAATGAGTACCGGCACCAATTTCAGTCCAAGTCAGGCACTGCTTACATTTGTATATGATCATATACACTGAGTATACAAAACATTAGGAACACGTTCCTAATATTGAGTTGCACCTACCCCCTTTTGCCCTCGGGAACAGCCTCAATTCGTCAGGGCATGGACTACAAGGTGTCAAAAGCGTTCCACAGGGATGCTGGCCCATGTTGAATCCAATGTGCTTCCCACAGTTGTGTCAAGTTGGTTGGATGTCCTTTGGGTGGTGGACCATTCTTGATACACACGGGAAACTGTTGAGCCTGAAAAATATAGCTGCAGTTCTTGACACAAACCGGTTCGCCTGGCACCTACTACCATACCCCGTTAAAAGTCACTTCAATCAGTGTAGATGAGGACAGGTTCAAGAAGGATTTTTAAGCCTTGAGACAATTGAGACATGGATTGTGTATGTGTGACATTCAGAGGGTGAATGGGCAAAACAAAAGATTTAAGTGGATTTAACAAGTGACATCAATAAGGGATCATAGCTTTCACCTGGAATCACCTGGTCAGTCTATGTCATGGAAAGAGCAGGTGTTCTTAATGTTTTGTACACTCAGTGTATATCTCTCTATTATGCATGGGAATACTTTGGAACGGATTTCCAAAATTAAAATTACTTGGAGCTGATTTGCTGGTGTTTTACAGTCTTTTCTGTTCAACAATAAAAACATTTTAAAAAATCACTCGCGGGACATATTCGGTCTGTGGGCTTCCAGTTGGGGAATCCTGCTTTAGGGGAATAAAACAGAGTACAATGTCTGGAATGATCGCGTGCACCCCCAAGTAAAACACTATGATAAGCATCTGTTATTGCTGCGGAGCCATGTAGACCTGTCACCTTTGCGTGCCTCACTGATGGATTAGACCTTGTCTGGGCAGCTATTTACTCTTATTTTTGTCACGTTCTTTCAAAATCGAACCCAGAAGCAGACCAGGACAAGGAGAGTAGGAAGAAGGTGAGTATTTATTTACAAGTGAATGTGAATGGGTAGATATATCCAGGTGGCGTAGCGGGCAGCGGTGGTGAGTTGATGGGAGTAAATAGGTGGATCCAATGGGGTAGCAGAATCCTCCGACGACCAGGCGGGAATGGGGTAAATGATCCGGGTGAGTAACTGAAGACAAAACAAACGGAGGTAAGTTTAAGGCAAGCAATACGTAAAAAAACAACAAAACAAATTCTATCCAACTTGAGGCTGATACTATGGCACAACATACTGTTCATGGCTAACGATCCGGCAGGGAATGGATGTCAGGTCCGGGCTTATGAAGAGGAGAGATGATGATCAGGACCAGGTGTGCAGATAGCTGATGGGATACAGGTGCGGGTAATCAGAACTCCCAACTGGCTACATTGCCCGGCAACCAGACAGGGTGCGTTCCAGGACGCCGGAAAAAACACTCCAGGACAGAACACAGGCAAAAAACCGACTCAGGAAACGGGATTCGTGACAATTTTTTGTTTAAAAGCTGCACTGTTGGTTATGGCTTGTAAGTAAGCATTTCACTGTAAGGTGTTGTATTTGGAGCATGTGTGTTGTATTACCTGTTGTATTTGGAGCATGTGACAAATAAACTTTGATTTGATTTCATATTTACAGGTCAAAGCCTACAGGCAGGCACAGAGACGAGGGAGAGATGGGGAGGGAGAGAGTGACAGAGGGAGAGAGAGAGATGGGGGAGGAGAGAGAGTGGTAGAGAGAGAGGGAGGTAGGGAAAGAGGGGGGAGAGAGAGACAGAGAGAGAGGGAAAGAGAGAGAGAGAGAAAGAGAGGTCATTTTATTCTATATGCAGACCACCACAACAACAACTGTGCATAACTTATGGAACACGGCATAAGTGAACATGTTTGTATGTGAAAGATGTCTCATTGCACAACTACTTGCAACATGGAAAGCAGGAGCCTGGAAATGGGACCATGGGTTATTACCATAACCAGGTTCAGGTTTTTACTATTGCTAAACAGTTAAAAAAAAAAACATTTTTGCACATTTATTACAAATAAAAAACAGAAATACCTTATTTATATAAGTATTCAGATATTTTGCTATGCGACTACATTTTTTTCAGGTGCATCCCGCTTCCATTGATTATCCTTGAGATGTTTCTACAACTTGATCGGAGTCCACCTGCGGTAAATTAAATTCATTGGCATGATTTGGAAAGGCACACATCTGTCTATATAAGGTCCCACAGTTGACAGTGCATGTCAGAGCAAAAACAAAGCCATGAGGTCAAAGGAATTGTCCGGAGAGCTCCGAGACAGGATTGTGTCGAGGCACAGATCTGGGGAAGGGTACCAAAACATTTCTGCAGCATTGAAGGTCCCCAAGAACACAGTGACCCACATTATTTTTAAATGGAAGAAGTTTGGAACCACCAAGACTCTTCCTAGAGCTGGCCATCAGGGCCAAACTGAGCAATCGGGGGAGAAAGGCCTTGGTCAGGGAGGTGACCAAGAACACGATGGTCACTCTGATAGAGCTCTAGAGTTCCTCTGTGGAGATGGGATAACCTTCTGGAAGGACAACCATCTCTGCAGCACTCCACCAATTAGGCCGTGATGGTAGAGTGGCTAGACGGAAGCCACTCCTCAGTAAAAGGCACACTTGCAGTTTGCCAAAAGGCACCTAAAGACTCAGACCATGAAATGCATGATTCTCTGGTCTGATGAAACTAAGATTGAACTCTTTGGCCTGAATACCAAGCGTCACGTCTGGAGGAAACCTGGCACCATCTCTACCGTGAAGCATGGTGGTGGCAGCATCATGCTGTGGGGATGTTTTTCAGCATCAGGGACTGGGAGACTAGTCAGGATCGAGGCAAAGATGATCAAGGCAAAGTACAGAGAGATCCTTGGGGCGAAGGTTCACCTTCCAACAGGACAGCTAAGCATACAGCCAAGACAATGCAGGAGTGGCTTCGGGACAAGTCTCTGAATGTCTTTGAGTGGCCCAGCTAGAGTCCGTACTTGAACCCGATCGAACATCTCTGGAGAGACCTGAAAATAGCTGTGCAGCAACGCTCCCCATCCAACCTGACAGAGCTTGAGATGATCTGCAGAGAAGAATGGGATAAACTCCCCAAATACAGGTGTGCCAAGCTTGTACCGTCATACCCAAGAAATCTCGATGCTGTAATTGCTGCCAAAGGTGCTTCAACAAAGTACTGAGTAAAGGGTCTGAATACTGTGATATTTCTGGGGGTATTTTAAATATGTTTTTGCTTTGTCATTATGGTGTATTGTGTGTAGATTGATGAGGAAAAAAATACAATTGAATGAATTTTAGAATGAAGCAGTAACGTAACAAAATGTGGAAAAAGTCAAGGGGTCTGAATACTTTCCGAATGCACTGTACTCTTATAATCTCCACCAGAAGAGGATGTTTCTTCCTAGGTTCCTGCCTTCCTAAGGAGTTTTTCCAAGCCACCGTGCTTTTACATCTGCACTGCTTGCTCTTAAGGGTTTTAGGCTGGGTTTCTGTATTAGCACTTTGTGACATCCGCTGATGTAAAATGGGCTTTATAAATACATTTGATTGATTGATATAGGCAACATGTTTATACTAGTAAAAGAGGATAGCTACTTAAACAACTATGAACAATAATCACAGAAGTGAGCAGTGGATGACTCAAATGATCTGAAATAGTGAAGAGAGAAATACAGTGTTACTACTGTGTAATAGATCTGTTTAATACCATCAACATTACAGGATAACTACTGAAGGCTATCATAGATTAACCTATAAAACACAGACATGTCAGTTTAGTTTTACTTCCTAAAGCATAACATTGTCAGTGAAGTCACATGGCAAAGCAACATTCCTTACATTCTCTAGTAGAATGCTAGTATCTTAGTAACATTAAAGTTGTGCAACAACCAGCGTTGCCAAGTAGTGAGAGCATCTTAGCCTGTTCCAAGTGCCGTGTACATGTAAGAGCACATTGCAATTTACTCTGCAAGCTTTTTCTACAACTCCCTGATACAGCATGGAAAGAACAAAGAACGGGACATTTCTTTTTCTTTTTTCAATCACTCGCTTTCCTCTTTGAGATGGCAAAGCAGAACATCTGCTTGGCTAGCCCCCATTGAGGCCAGCCTGGTCAGGGAGTGTGTGTTTGTGTGTGTTGGATAGAGGGCTTTGCAGCTGTTGGAGCGCTTGTCCTGATGGCTGACCATTGTTCCCAGTCTCTTCCCCTAGCTTATTTTATGGGCCTTTCCTTTTCTCTGTGTGCACCGCAACTAAATGTATGTCCATGACACTGAGTCTTTCTCTGGGTATAAATTAGACTGGATCCCTAACTGTCAGAACTGCAGCGTTGCCAAGGGCCTCCTTTATGATCGAGAGTCACTATTCTTTTCGCATGCTTTCCGCTGTATCCTCCCGCTATCTGGAATGATGAGAAGACCATGAAAACACAAAACCAAAATTGTATGTCTTCAGTTGAGAACACAGTTGTTAAATGTTCTCTTCTCTTTTCAAAATGTCAGGGAAAATACTGTAGCAGTCAAACTGACAGTTTATTGTGATATTGTCCCAAAAGTGAACATTTTTTATTTGTTTATACATTGAAATGCAGACATTAATCTGTACTCCAACCACTGCCAAACAATATGTTGACATCACAACATCACAACTCCTTCCCTAAAATCTTGACACAGCTTTATTAGTAGTACACACTTTTAAGCATCTAGACAACACACTCACCAACAAATTGACACACCCAGACCAGGGCAGTGTTATCTCTAAGCCTCCAATCCAGTGCATGTGTTTGCTACTTGACCTGCTCCGGCCACTTAAGCCTCTTGATGCAGGACAAGACCTGGACAGAGATGTAGAGATACACATCTCTCCTATTAGCCTACTGCTGTCCAGGCTGGCTATCAGGCTATCGCTCAGGCTACCGTTAGCCGCTTAGGGCATGGCTGGGCTCAGTGGGTTGGGGCTAGCCCTTCTGCCCTGCTTTTCCTTCTGCTTGGCTTTATCAACAGACAGCCACTGACATGTTTATCATCACAGTCACACTTTTTGTCTCCTGTCTACCTCTTTGCTACTGTTCACCATTCATCACCAATCTCTCCTCTCTGGGTCTGGCTCCACTTTACTGCCATGCATCATTGATCTCAGGCCTGTCCAGGTTCTGTTAAGTGACTGGGGCCATGGCCTGTGTGTGTGTGTCTGTCTTTCCTCTATAATATCACTCCCAATACCACTCACCGAAATGCCCTGGTCTACTATACACTCAGTGCACAAAGCATGAGGAACACTTGTTCTTTCCATGACATAGACTGACCGGGTGAATCCAGGTCAAAGCTCTGATCTCTTATTGATGTCACCTGTTAAATCCACTCCAATCAGTGTAGATTAAGGGGAGGAAACCGGTTCAAGGAGGGTTTTTAAGCCTTGAGACAATTGAGACATGAATTGTGTATGTGTGTGCCATTCAGAGGGTGAATGGGCAAGACAAAATATTTAAATGCCTTTGAATGGGTCTAGTAATAGGTGCCAGGCGCACTGGTTTGTGTCAAGAACTGCAACGCTACTGGATTTTTCACGCTCAATAGTTTCCCGTGTTTATCAAGAATGGTTCACCACCCAAAGGACATCCAGCCAACTTGACACAACTGTGGGAAGCATTGGAGTCAACATGGGCCAGCATCCCTGTGGAATGCTTTCGAGACCTTGTAAAGTCCATGCCCGACAAATTGAGGCTGTTGACTCAATATTAGGAAGATTTTCTTATTGTTTTGTACCCTCAGTGTATGTTTATAACACTACCTGTAAATAAATGTAATGATTATGTTGTGTTGCCTAAAACACACACACACATCTCAATAACACACGTCTGATGTACATCTGCAACAGCAACGTGTTGCCTTACGTTCAGTGGTGTAAAGTAACTAAGTAAAAATAGTTTGAAGGACTACTTAAGTCGTTCTTTGGGTTATCTGTACTTTACTACTTATATTTTTTACAACTTTTACTTTTACTCCACTACATTCCTAAAGACAATATTTACTTTTTAGTCCCATACATTTGCCCTGACACCCAAAAGTACTCGTTACATTTTGAATGCTTAGCAGAACAGGAAAACGGTCCAATTCATGTACTTATCAAGAAAACATGTGGTCATCCCTACTGCCGCTGATCTGGCGGACTCACTAAACACAAATGCTTTATTTGTAAATTATGAGTGTTGGAGTGTGCCTTTTATCCATAACTTAAAAAAACAAGAAAATCGTGCCGTCTGGTTTGCTTAATATAAGGAATTTGAAATGATTTATCGCAATTACATTTATTTTGATACTTTAGTACACTGAAAAAATATATAAACACAATATGTAAAGTGCTTATCACATGTTACATGAGCTGAAATAAAAGACCCCAGAAATGTTCCATATGTACAGCAAGCTTATTTATCTTATTGTTTTTGCAAAACTTTGTTTACATCCCTGTTAGTGAGCATTTAATCCTTTGTCAAGATAATACATCCACCTGACAGATGTGGCATATCAAGAATCTGATTAAACAGCATGATCATTACAAAGGTGCACCTTATGCTGGTGACAATAAAAGGCCACTAAAATGTGCAGTTTTGTCACACAACACAATGCCACAGATGTCTCAAGTTTTGAGGGAGCGTGCAATTGGCATGCTGACTGCAGGAATGTCCACCAGAGCTGTTGCCAGAGAATTTAATGTTCATTTCTCTACCCTAAGCCGCCTCCATCATTTTCTATTAAGGTATCTTTCCTTTTACTCAAGTATGACAATAAAGTACTTTTTCCACCACTGAGTAAAAGCACAGAGAAGGATGAATAAATAAACTGTAATGTCTACAAAGTAGCCTATTGCGTGCCTGCATCAATCAACAGTAAAACAATTGATTTCTTATGGAGTTCTCGTCATTTATGCCTTACAATTTCTGTATTTTCTTTCTATATTACATATATTTGTATGTTACTACCTGTACTTACACAGCAGATACAATTGATTTACACAAGTTAATATTCCCCTTTAACCAGTATTTATGCTGCATTAGTTTATGTGTCGGGGGGCTAGGGTCAGTTTGTTATATCTGGAGTACTTCTCCTGTCTTATCCGGTGTCCTGTGTGAATTTAAGTATGCTCTCTCTAATTCTCTCTTTCTTTCTCTCTCTCGGAGGACCTGAGCCCTAGGACCATGCCTCAGGACTACCTAGCATGATGACTCCTTGCTGTCCCCAGTCCACCTGGCCGTGCTGCTGCTCCAGTTTCAACTCTTCAACTGCCTGCGGCTATGGAACCCTGACCTGTTCACCGGACGTGCTACCTGTCCCAGACCTG
Organism: Salvelinus namaycush; assembly: GCF_016432855.1. Classification (NCBI taxonomy): domain Eukaryota; kingdom Metazoa; phylum Chordata; class Actinopteri; order Salmoniformes; family Salmonidae; genus Salvelinus; species Salvelinus namaycush. Next base: position 36,105,827 of record NC_052316.1, read on the forward strand.
CTGTTTTCAACTCTCTAGAGACCGCAGGAGCGGTAGAGATACTCTTAATGATCGGCTATGAAAAGCCAACTGACATTTACTCCTGAGGTGCTGACTTGCTGCACCCTTGACAACTACTGTGATTATTATTATTTGACCATGCTGGTCATTTATGAACATTTGAACATCTTGGCCATGTTCTGTTATAATCTCCACCCGGCACAGCCAGAAGAGGACTGGCCACCCCTCATAGCCTGGTTCCTCTCTAGGTTTCTTCCTAGGTTTTGGCCTTTCTAGGGAGTTTTTCCTAGCCACCGTGCTTCTACACCTGCATTGCTTGCTGTTTGGGGGTTTAGGCTGGGTTTCTGTACAGCACTTTGAGATATCCGCTGATGTAAGAAGGGCTATATAAATACATTTGATTTGATTTGATTCGTCTGGAATAAGACCTATGTGAGGTTGCCAGGATTTGGGGCCTTTTTCTACCACTGCTTATGTTGCCTTACATTAAACATTTAATGACAGATTTAAGAAAGGATTTGTCCCTACTAGCTGTTATTCCGTGTTTTCCACTGTGCAACATCTGTTTGTCAGTATGGGCCGGCCGGTGGTGTGAAAAGTAACTTCTAAGAAACATCTGCCTGTGGCCCCTGCTGGCAGTGGGAAGAGAGAGACAACACAGGGCACGTCTCTCAGCACCCAACAGACTGGGTTTAAATACTATTCGTCATCTTTCAAATACTTTGTGCGCTTGCTCTTGCCTGTCTGGAATTGTCAGATGGGCGGTGTTTGCAGGTTTTGGAGTATTCTATTGGCCAGGCAAGCTCAATCAAGCACAGATAATGTAATTGAAATTTCAAATAGTATTTGAACCCAGGTCTGCGCCTCTACACAGCACCCACCACCTAGCATTCCCAGTGAGCCTTGGTGACAGCCTGACAGCCCTTTTTCCTGGCACTTAGCAGTCCTCAGTGTGTAAATACAGACCACCACACAGCTCACCAGCAGTTAGATAATAGCCGTGGCCAGAGTCATGGGATGATATTACAAGTGGATGTTATACTGTACCATCATAATTTGGGTTTGATACTGCAACTAGCACATTATGAAAAAAATGTCTTCATTAACTTCTTATGGCTGCAGGGGCAGTATTGAGTAGCTTGGATGAAAGGTGCACAGAGGTGCCCAGAGTAAACGGCCTGCTCCTCAGTCATAGTTGCTAATATATGCATATTATTATTAGTATTGGATAGAAAACACTCTGAAGTTTCTAAAACTGTTTGAATTATGTCTGTGAGTATAACAGAATTCATATGGCAGGCAAAAACCTGAGAAAAAATCCAAACAGGAAGTGGAAATTCTGAGGCTGGTAGATTTTCAAACAAGCTCCCATTGAAATCACAGCGAGATATGGATGAGTTTTCACTTCCTACGGCTTCCACTCGATATCAACAGTCTGTAGAACTTTGTCTGATGACTCTCCTGTGAAGGGGGGCCGGATGAGAGGAGAATTAGTCAGGTCTGCCATGAGGTGACCATTCTTTGACCATGCGTGTTCACATGAGAGGGTGCTCCGTTCCATCGCTCATCTGAAGTCAATGTAATTCTCCGGTTGGAACGTTATTAAAGATTTATGTTAAAAACATTCTAAAGATTGATTCAATACATAGTTTGACATGTTTCTACGGACTGTTACGGAACTTTTTGACATTTCGTCAGGTTTTAGTGAACGCGCTTCCCTGATGTTGGATTTGTATACCAAACACGCGACAAAAATAGCTATTTGGACATAAATGATGGACATTACCGAAATAAACGAACATTTCTTGTGGAAGTGGGAGTCCTGGGAGTGCATTCCGACGAAGATCAGCAAAGGTAAGTGAAGATTTATAATGCTTTTTAGGAGTTTTGTTGACTGCACAATTTGGGCGGGTAACTGTATGGCTTGCTTTTGTGGCTGAACGCTGTTTTCAGATGATTGAATATTGTGTTTTGCCGTAAAGCTTTTTGAAATCTGACACAGCGGTTGCATTAAGAACAAGTGTATCTTTAATTCTATGTAAAACATGTATCTTTCATCAAAGTTTATGATGAGTATTTCTGTTATTTGACGTGGCTCTCTGCAATTTCTCCGGATATTTTGGAGGCATTTCTGAACATGGCGCCAATGTAAACAGAGGTTTTTGGATATAAATATGAACTTAATCGAACAAGACATATATGTATTGTGTAATATGAAGTCCTATGAGTGTCATCTGATGAAGATCATCAAAGGTTAGTGATGAATTATATCTCTATTTGTGCTTTTTGTGACTCCTCTCTTTGGCTGGAAAAATGGCAGAATATTTCTTTGAGTTGGTGGTGACCTAACATAATCGTTTGTGGTGCTTTCGCTGAAAAGCCTATTTGAAATCGGACACTTTGGTGGGATTAACAACAAGATTACCTTTAAAATGGTATAAGACACATGTATGTTTGAGAAATTTTAATAATGAGATTTCTGTTGTTTGAATTTGGCGACCTGCACTTTCACTGGCTGTTGTCTTATCGATCCCGTTACCGGGATTGCAGCCATAAGAAGTTTTAACTACAGTTGAAGTCGGAAGTTTACATACACCTTAACCGAATACATTTAAACTCAGTTTTTCACAATTCCTGACATTTAATCATGGTAAAACTTCCCTGTCTTAGGTCAGTTAGGATCACCACTATATTTTAAGAATGTGAAATGTCAGAATAATAGTAGAGAATGATTTAATTTCAGCTTTTATTTCTTTCATCACATTCCCAGTGGGTCACAAGTTTACATACACTCAATTAGTATTTGGTTGCATTGTCTTTAAATTGTTTAACTTGGGTCAAACGTTTCGGGTAGCCTTCCACAAGCTTCCCACAATAATTTGGGTGAATTTTGGCCCATTCCTCCTGACAGATCTGGTGAAACTGAGTCAGGTTTGTAGGCCTCCTTGCTCGCACACGCTTTTTCAGTTCTGCCCACAAATTTTCGATGGGATTGGGGTCAGGGCTTTGTGATGGCCACTCCAAAACCTTGACTTTGTTGTCCTTAAGCCATTTTACCACAACTTTGGAAGTATGCTTGGGGTCATTGTCCATTTGGAAGACCCATTTGCGACCAAGCTTCAACTTCCTGACTGATGTCTTGAGATGTTGTTTCAATATATCCACATAATTTTCCATCCTCATGATGCCATCTATTTTGTGAAGTGCACCAGTCCCTCCTGTAGCAAAGCACCCCCACAACATGATGCTGCCACCCCTATACTTCACGGTTGGGATGGTGTTCTTCGGCTTGCAAGCCTCCCCCTTTTTCCTCCATACATAATGATGGTCATTATGACCAAACAGTTCTATTTTTGTTTCATCAGACCAGAGGACATTTCTCCAAAAAGTTCGATCTTTGTCCCCATGTGCAGTTGCAAACCATAGTCTGGCTTTTTTATGGCGGTTTTGGAGCAGTGGCTTCTTCCTTGTTGAGCGGCCTTTCAGGTTATGTCGATATACGACTCGTTTTACTGTAGATATAGATACTTTTGTACCTGTTTCCTCCAGCATCCTCACAAGGTCCTTTGCTGTTGTTCTGGGATTGATTTGCACTTTTCGCACCAAAGTACGTTCATCTCTAGGAGACAGAACGCATCTCCTTCCTGAGAGGTATGATGGCTGCGTGGTCCCATGGTGTTTATACTTGCGTACTATTGTTTGTACAGATGAACGTGGTACCTTCAGGCGTTTGGAAATTGCTCCCAAGGATGAACCAGACTTGTGGAGGTCTACAATTCTTTTTCTGAGGTCTTGGCTGATGTCTTTTGATTTTCCCATGATGTCAAGCAAAGAGGCACTGAGTTGGAAGGTAGGCCTTGAAATACATCCACAGGTACACCTCCAATTGACTCAAATGATGTCAATTAGCCTATCAGAAGCTTCTAAAGCCATGACATCATTTTCTGGAATTTTCCAAGCTGTTTAAAGGCACAGTCAACTTAGTGTATGTAAACTTCTGACCCACTGGAATTGTGATACACTGAATTATAAGTGAAATAATCTGTCTGTAAACAATTGTTGGAAAAATTACTTGTGTCATGCACAAAGTAGATGTCCAAACCAAATTGCCAAAACTATAGTTTGTTAACAAGAAATTTGTGGAGTGGTTGAAAAACGAGTTTAATGACTCCAATCTAAGTGTTTGTAAACTTCCGACTTTAACTGTATGTCCATTTCACAGGTACAGTTTCACTGGAAATGAGTAGTTAAGGATTTTTAAGAGCAGAGCAGTAGCAGCCAGAGCTATGGATTAAAGAGGTCTTGTCCCAGAGTGCACTCTGTTTGTCATGCCTGGACATCATCATCAAGGCTTGATTTCACTGGTTATGTGACACATAAAATACAGTCCAAAATGTGGTCGTTCCACCAACTCGGTACCTTTTCAGAAGTGTAACTTGGTCAAAAGAAAACCTTTGATTTCATCAACTGTTAACATTCTGTCATAAAGAGCTAATTTTCAACCTAAAAAAACATGATTTCCCATCTCAATAGATAGAAAATTAAATAATAATACTATAGCTAGTGCCTGTTAAGTGTCAAATAAAGTAACAGAGATGATGATTTCAACTTAAATCAATTGAATGCAAGCTTCACATTTTTTTTGTTGCATTGTTAAAGGCCCAATGCAGCCATTTTTATATCAATATCAAATCATTTCTGAGTAAGAATGAAAGAATGAAGTACCTTAATAGATTAAGTACTGTAATAGACTTCCATTAAAATGGCCAAAAATAGCTTTTTAGCACACAACTATTTCTCAAGCAAGAATTCTGCTAGGACTGTCTGGGAGGTGTCCTTTATATCCACGCCAAACTTGATGCAAAACCATGCCCATGAGAAACCTAGCAACATTTAAAGCCGCGCTGATTGGTCAGAGTTCTGTTGTTCCCTGTGAGAAGTAAAGGCGCGAGAGAGAAGGAAGAGCAGTGTTGCCAACTTAGCAACTTTGTCGCTATATTTAGCGAGTATTCAGACCCCTCTAGCGACACATTTTCAAAAAATCGACTAGCGACAAATTTAGCGACTTTTTCTGGTGTTATTAGAGACTTTTGGAGACTCTGACGTGAAAGCACGTATTGTTCTTACTCTTCTCAACGAGCAGCGGGTGCTGCCGTGGGCCCCACCCCTGTCCCAAAGCACTCACAGGCGGCCCAGTCCTTGCGCAGCAGTCCCTCCCAGCTGCAGTCAGAGATGTTCACCCCTCCGCATCCAGACTGCAAATGAATCGCGCATGAGGGAAGCAGCAGCTGGCTGATCCCACCCTGGCTTATATTCAGGGCGGGATGTAAATGTAAAATGTTCTTTTTCTAAAATAAATCCCTGCACAAAAAGAAATCACTGCATTTGACTCACACAGCCTCAGTCACTTACTCACCTTGTCCACTGTGTGTGTGCCTCTCTGTGACATATGCTAAACATCTAGCTGGCTAGCTCATCATGTCTTAGTCTAAACTATACACTCAAAAATACAGAAAGGAGTGGGAATCAAACCTTGAATTCAAAGGCTGGTTGAAGCCGTTTATTGGAGATGATACACGGGCATACTGCCTGTATTGTAAGGCTGACTTCTACGCCAAACTTAGTGATGTAAAAAAAACACATGACAACTCAAAAACATACCATTTATGGTTAAAAAAATTTACTCTGCAAAAAAGGCTGAGGCCACCATGGCATTAGCTATCGCTGAACACTGTTCCATGCTGGCATGTGATCACATTGGAGAAGCATGTAGAGCAAATGTAGAGCAAAGTTTCAGACTGATCCAGTGAAGAATTACATCACTACACAACATTTGTGTAGTGATGTAGAGACAGCAGTGGGGTAAAACTGTAGAACTCAGTTCCAACATTTGAATATAAAAATGCATTTTTTCAAACAAAATTACACTACATTTTATCTCTGGGACCCTCAGGATGACAAATCAGAGCAAGATTACTGAATGTAAGTACATTATTTACTTTCAGAGGTGAATGTATCAAACCAGTTACCTTGATAAAAGTGTTTTGTTGTTGTGCACTATCCTCAAAAAATAGCATGGTCTTTTTTTTGTAATAGCTACTGTAAATTAGACACTGCAGTTAGATTAACAAGAATGTATGCTTTCTGCCCATATTAGACATGTCTATGTCCCGGAATTGGCTGTTGTTTACAACGTCATTCTAGTCACATTATCGCATATTGAGCAACTGTCCCAGTTTAGGGACACCGAAAAGCCTGCGCCCCCCTGCCAACCCCTCAGTTTGGGAACCACTGATCTACAGAGTCACATGTTGCTTGCCTTTCGTTTAGCTCATTTTAAATGAGGCCACGAAACTGCGCATCTCCTAAGGTTTGTGGCATGGCAGGCATGAGCAAACTCCACGTTCACGGTGATTCCCTCTCTAGAGTTCTTCCTCTCTCACACGCATTTAATTCATCACAGGGAACATCCAAACTCTGACCAATCAGCATGGCTTTGAATGTTGCTAGGTCACTCTTGGGCGTGGTTTTGCATCAAGTTTGGCATGGATAAAAAGGATGTCTGGGAGTGGTCTGAGTGGGGAGGGGAAAACTGAAAACGAGCTATTATTGGCAGAGAGGTTTGGAATTTTTTGTTATTGGTCTATTAACCAATTTACCGAATGGTGATGTCACCATTGCAAGCCGAAACTTCCGCCGACGCAAACCTGCTGATTAGAAGGTCCCGTGTAGATTGTATTTTCAACCAGTAACTATCAGGAAATAACACTGACAAAATCAAATAAAAACATTTACAGTGTTAGTTTCATTAGCTGTTCTACAATATGACAAAACACACGAAAAACTGAATTTCGATTGCACAGGTTCTTTAAAAAATGTCTAGCCTGTCTATCTATTGGCAACAGGGTTGACTTGTTATGTTCGACCAACTCAGTTTTCCAACACAAAACACCAGAAAATGGCCAGAGTAGAACCAGCTCACCTGCTTTTACACTATGATTTGACTTCTAGATGTTCAACATTTCTTTCGAAAAAATATTTTAAAAGGAATGTAACAGGGACAGACTTAAATGAATCACTAATCACATAAAATAAATAATCATCTCCAGAAAGGAATTTGTCAAAGCAACAAAATAACTAGGGCTTTACAATGATAGTGAAAACCCACTTAACTGGTCAGAATTGAAGGAATGATGGATGGGGCTAAATACAGGGAAATTCTTGACGGAAACCAGTTTCAGTCTTCCAGGGATTTGAGACTGGGAAGAAGGTTCACCTTCAGGCAGGACAATGACCCTAAGCATACTGCTAAATAAACACTTGAGTGGTTTAATGGGAAACATTTAAATGTCTTGGAATGGCTTAGTCAAAGCCCAGACCTCAATCCAATTGAGAATCTGTGGTATGATTTAAAGATTGCTGTACACCAGCGGAACCCTTCCAACTTGAAGAGCTAGAGCAGTTTTGCCTTGAAGAATGGGCAAAAATCCCAGTGGCTAGATGTGCCAAGTTTATAGAGACATACCCCAAGAGACTTCTACAAAGTGTTGACTTTGGGGGGGTGAATAGTTACGCACGCTCAAGTTTTCAGTTTTTTTGTCTGACTACTTGTCTGTTTCACAATGAAAAATATTTTGCATCTTCAAAGTGGTAGGCATGTTGTGTAAATAAAATGATACAAACCCCCCAAAAAATAAATTTTAATTCCAGGTTGTAAGGCAACAAAATAGGAAAAATGCCAAGGGGGTTGAATACTTTCGCAAGCCACTGTATAAGGAAAGATTGATTTATGCACAGGGTTGGGGACTAACGGATTACATGTAAGGGATTACAAAAAAACGGTAACTGTAATCCGTTACCAGCAAAAATATTGTAATCAGATTACAGATACTTTTGAAAAACAAGATGATTACTTTGAGGATTACTTTTAAATTCAGAAAGGATGTTTGCAGAAAAAATCTTTGACACTTCTGTTTTCTCAATGACATTCAAATCAGCATTGAAGAAAGGGGAAAGTTTTTAAATTTGCCCCACCTGAGCTAGTCTGACCACAAGTCAGAGACCACTATGATGACACAGCAAATGTGTTCGATGGATCGCAGGAATAGGCTTTTGTAGGCTATAGTCCAAGCTATGTCTTCCAATGGTGCGACTGCTGTTAGCATCCAAAGATTATCCAACTTGAATAAACGCTTGGAGGTAAGGTTGACAGCAGTGGTGTAGTCTACGGCGATACGGATATCACTTATTATTGCTATCTACATAGCGCATTGATGTGAATCACACTCCTGTTCTCTCATTTAGCTATTTGTGCCTTACGGATTGTGGTTGTTGTGGATGGCTGTTCACAAATCTAAATGTGTATTTGAACCTAATAATTGCTGAATTCAAGAAGTTTAAGCTGCCTAATCATTGTTTTTGAAACCAGTGAAAAATGCACTCTCGCAACAGCTGCATAGTGCAGATCCCAGCCTATGGAATAAAAGTGGGGCTTTTATTGCTCAATCTAATTCATGCTGCTAAAAAAAAAAATCCATAGGCCTAATTGACACATGCTCAAACTTGCACACTTTTGATAGACTTAAAGGGGCAATCTGTAGTTGCTACATCCATTTTTGGACTTATAAATTGTGTATATCCATTGATTCTTGAAGAATATAACTTATAAATGCCTCATGAGCTTAGTTCAACTGTCACACTCCATGAGAACCCAACATATAAGCTTGTTTTTCTCCAATGTTTGTAAACAAACACTGTATAGCCTCCTAACATGGTTAAAACAAAAATGTGGATATCATGGAGGGTCAGTCCTTGCATCCGTAGCTCTGTGTATTAATCTGAGAGTGGTTACATTTCTCCAGGCCCATCCCTCAGTTTTTTACCAAAACCGTTTTGTTATTGTTTCATCTGTGGATTTTCTCTTTAAACAGCTGCATATTATTAGCATATCAAAGTGTCACCAACAAAAAGGTAAACAATAGGCCTATAGCAAATGCAGCATATGGCATTCATTTTTTACATGTAAATAGTACTTTTCAGTAGTGCTCAAAGCATGCAATTCCATGAGCGCAGCATTTATTTATCAACTCGGCTCAATCAGTTCTCCATGACAACAAAATCAAAAACAACAGAGTAGGGCTGGCTAATAAGTCCTTCGTTTTGAGGTCATGCTCAGGTAAAACAATTTGGCTAATCTATACTTCCATATTTCCAAGTCCTATTCTTGAAGATCAAGGGATGTAACATTTATTGGAATAACTGGAATTCTGATAGACTTTGGTTTTTAATGTAGATATATAATTTAATCGTATTATTATATGTAGTAGAAAGCGATGGGTTAGAAGAAGCCTACATAACCAACCCATAAAGTAAAATGTAACATCCATATATGTCCAGCTATGTAAACTTTAACATTGATTTATCCTGCAATAGATGTTGTTCAGGGGAAAGTAATCTAAAAGTAACAAAATGTAATCAGATTACATTACTGAGTTTGGGTAATTCAAAAATTATGTTACTGATTACAATTTTGGACAAGTCAATAGTAACTGTAACGGATTACATTTAGAAAGTAACCTACCCAACTCTGCTTATGCATGACATTTATAAAGGACATACACTTGACCTTACAGTAAACGTATCAACTCATGCCTGTTATCAAACCTGTATGTAACAGGTTTCCTACACTTGAAGTAGTTCACTCGTAATGATGTACAAATACAAACTACATTCAGAGGATGTACCACTATACTGGATGTACCACTCTACTGGAGGAACCACTATAACTGGAGGTACCACTCTACTGGAGGTACCACTATAACTGGAGGTACCACTATACTGGATGTACCACTCTACTGGAGGAACCACTATAACTGGAGGTACCACTCTACTGGAGGTACCACTCTACTGGAGGTACCACTATAACTGGAGGTACCACTCTACTGGAGGTACCACTATAACTGGAGGTACCACTCTACTGGAGGTACCACTCTACTGGATGTACCACTATAACTGGAGGTACCACTATAACTGGAGGTACCACTCTACTGGATGTACCACTCTACTGGATGTACCACTATAACTGGAGGTACCACTCTACTGGAGGTACCACTCTACTGGATGTACCACTATAACTGGAGGTACCACTCTACTGGAGGTACCACTCTACTGGATGTACCACTATAACTGGAGGTACCACTCTACTGGATGTACCACTCTACTGGATATACCACTCTACTGGATGTACCACTCTACTGGAGGTACCACTCTACTGGATGTACCACTCTACTGGAGGACCACTCTACTGGATGTACCACTCTACTGGATGTACCACTCTACTGGAGGTGCCACTCTACTGGATGTACCACTCTACTGGAGGTACCACTCTACTGGAGGTACCACTCTACTGGATGTACCACTCTACTGGAGGTACCACTATAACTGGAGGAACCACTATAACTGGAGGTACCACTCTACTGGAGGTACCACTCTACTGGATGTACCACTATAACTGGAGGTACCACTCTACTGGATGTACCACTATAACTGGAGGTACCACTATAACTGGAGGTACCACTCTACTGGAGGTACCACTCTACTGGATGTACCACTCTACTGGATGTACCACTCTACTGGATGTACCACTATAACTGGAGGTACCACTATAACTGGATGTACCACTCTACTGGATGTACCACTATAACTGGAGGTACCACTCTACTGGAGGTACCACTCTACTGGAGGTACCACTCTACTGGAGGTACCACTCTACTGGATGTACCACTATAACTGGAGGTACCACTCTACTGGAGGTACCACTCTACTGGATGTACCACTCTACTGGAGGTACCACTATAACTGGAGGTACCACTCTACTGGAGGTACCACTCTACTGGAGGTACCACTCTACTGGAGGTACCACTCTACTGGATGTACCACTATAACTGGAGGTACCACTCTACTGGAGGTACCACTCTACTGGATGTACCACTCTACTGGAGGTACCACTATAACTGGAGGTACCACTCTACTGGAGGTACCACTCTACTGGAGGTACCACTCTACTGGATGTACCACTATAACTGGAGGTACCACTCTACTGGATGTACCACTATAACTGGAGGTACCACTATAACTGGAGGTACCACTCTACTGGAGGTACCACTCTACTGGATGTACCACTCTACTGGATGTACCACTATAACTGGAGGTACCACTATAACTGGATGTACCACTCTACTGGAGGTACCACTCTACTGGAGGTACCACTATAACTGGAGGTACCACTCTACTGGATGTACCACTCTACTGGAGGTACCACTCTACTGGAGGTACCACTCTACTGGATGTACCACTATAACTGGAGGTACCACTCTACTGGATGTACCACTATAACTGGAGGTACCACTATAACTGGATGTACCACTCTACTGGAGGTACCACTCTACTGGATGTACCACTCTACTGGAGGTACCACTCTACTGGATGTACCACTATAACTGGATGTACCACTCTACTGGAGGTACCACTCTACTGGAGATACCACTATAACTGGAGGTACCACTCTACTGGATGTACCACTCTACTGGAGGTACCACTCTACTGGAGATACCACTATAACTGGAGGTACCACTCTACTGGATGTACCACTCTACTGGAGGTACCACTATCAATGGAGGTACCACTCTACTGGAGGTACCACTATAACTGGAGGTACCACTCTACTGGATGTACCACTCTACTGGAGGTACCACTATAACTGGAGGTACCACTCTACTGGATGTACCACTCTACTGGAGGTACCACTATAACTGGAGGTACCACTCTACTGGAGGTACCACTCTTCTGGAGGTACCACTCTACTGGAGGTACCACTCTACTGGATGTACCACTATACTGGATGTACCACTCTACTGGAGGTACCACTCTACTGGATGTACCACTCTACTGGAGGTACCACTATAACTGGAGGTACCACTCTACTGGAGGTACCACTCTACTGGATGTACCACTATAACTGGAGGTACCACTATAACTGGAGGTACCACTCTACTGGATGTACCACTATAACTGGAGGTACCACTATAACTGGAGGTACCACTCTACTGGAGGTACCGCTCTACTGGAGGTACCACTCTACTGGATGTACCACTCTACTGGATGTACCACTCTACTGGAGGTACCACTCTACTGGAGGTACCACTCTACTGGATGTACCACTCTACTGGAGGTTCCACTCTACTGGAGGTACCACTCTACTGGATGTACCACTCTACTGGAGGTACCACTATAACTGTGCCTCTGCTCTAGCCATTTTGTTAGCCTACCTGTTGTGCTGTCTATCTCAGCATCTTCTCTGCTGTCGTTGTCTGTCTGTCTCAGCATCTTCTCTGCCTGTCTGTCTGTCTGTCTGTCTGTCTGTCTGTCTGTCTGTCTGTCTGTCTGTCTGTCTGTCTGTCTGTCTGTCTGTCTGTCTCAGCATCTTCTCTGCTGTCACGGTCTGTCTGTCTGTCTGCCTGTCCATCTGTATCAGCATCTTCTCTACTGCACTGTCTGTCTCAGCATATTTTCTGCTGCACTGCCTGCCTGTCTGCTTAAGCCTTATAAGTTATAAAAGCCAAGCTAAAGAATTAAGATATATTGCAAATCAGTGGCAAATTGGCATATCTGTACCCTGAATCAACACCTACCCTAAGTGTCAATTACTATTATTACAGGGCTCCAGACTAACATTTTCCTCTGGTATCATTGCTGCAACTAACTTTTACAGTTGGTGGCACCAGCCCATGATTTGGTCAGATAATGAGTTATCATGTTATAAAGTAAGATTGCTCTATTAGTGCTCTATAGGAAGTGTAATAAATAGACGACTGACATATTCAAGAAATAACTTGTTTCATCTAACACGTCCAAGCAGGAATGCATGACTCAAGATATTTTGTGCAACCTATTCCAGTGATTGTCATGAATTTTGGGTTGCTAATTAGACAACAGTTGCTATATTTTACTGTCAAAATAGAACTTCAGAATGATCTGTTTTTTTGTTTTGTTTAATAGAGATTACAGTACCAGTCAAAAGTTTGGACACATCTAATCATTCAAGGGTATTTATTTTAATATTTTCTACATTGTGGAATAATAGTGAAGACACAAACTATGAAATAACATATGGAATCATGTAGCAACCCAAAGTGTTAAACAAATCAAAATATATTTGAGATTTGAGATTCTTCAAAGTAGCCACCCTTTGCCTTGATAACAGCCAAGCGCAAAACCCTTTTTTTAGACATTTTTGCAAATGTATTGCAAATTAAATACAGAAACCTCTCATTGACATAAGTATTCACACCCCTGAGTCAATACATGTTAGAATCACATTTGGCAGCAATTACAGTGTGTCTTTCTGGGTAAGTCTCTAAGAGCTTTCCACACCTGGATTGTGCAACATGTGCCCATTATTCATTTCAAATTTTTTCAAGCTGTCAAATTGGTTGTTGATCATTGCTAGACAAAACACATTTTCCGGTCTTGCCATAGATTTTTAAGCAGATTTAAGTCAAAACTAACTCGGCCACTCAGGAACATTCACTGTCTTCTAGGTAAGCAACTCCAGTGTAGATTTGGCCTTGTGTTTTAGGTTCTTGTCCTGCTGAAAGGTGAATTAATCTCCCTGTGTCCCGGTGGAAAGCAGTGGAGGCTGCTGAGGGGAGGACGGCTCATAATAAAGGCTGGAATGGAGTCAATGGAATGGTATCAACCACATGGAACCCATGTGTTTGTGGTTGATACCATTCCATTGCCTCCATTCTGGGGCAGCAGGTAGCCTAGTGGTTAGAGCGTTGGACTAATAACCGAAAGGTTGCAAGATTGAATCCCCAAGGTAAAAATCTGTCATTCTGCCCATGAACAAGGCAGTTAACCCACTGTTCCTAGGCTGTCATTGAAAATAAGAATTTATTCTTAACTGACTTGCCTAGTTAAATAAAGGTCAAATCCAGCCATTACTATGAGCTGTCCTCCCCTCAGCAGCCTCCACTGGTGAAAAGCAGGCAATATTTGTATTCTGTAGAGGCTAATTTCTTTTCACTCTGTTAATTAGGTTAGTATTGTGGAGTAACTACAATGTTTCCTCTTCCAAAGCTGGATTAGGTACGCATTTCAGGCAAGGCCAGGCACATACCTGGAGGTGGAATTTTATCAAAAGCATATTTGCCAGTAATTCATGTCAGAGGTCGATGACTGATATGGTAGGAATTCCTCTGATCACAGAACCGTTGCGGAAACGCAGCTTTTTTTTCTTGGGCTAAAACACCATTATATTTGCTCCATTTACTACTAAAGAAATTTAAATAGGGAATTCACATTTCATACATGTCAATCAGAGCACATTCTCAGAAATCCAGGTTAGAAAAACAAGTCAATTAATTGAATATGAACAAAGTCAATGTAAGACCAAAGGAACACTGTATTCATTAACAGTGCAGTATGCCCATATCACCAAGGTGTAGTTTCATTTGAAATGAGTAGCTATAAAAGGACTTTTAGGATTTTTTTTTTTTTTTAATGTTTGACAGACAGAATAATTTCCCGGTTGTTTCCATGTCATGAGAAACATCCTTGACTTATCTGAAGTACACTGCCTGTGCAGAATGAGCAAAAGTAGTTTTAAGTTACTCTCGACAACAAAAGCCACACACTTATTTCACATTATAAACTGGCTGGTTCCAGCCCTGAATGGTGATTGGCTGACAGCCATGCTATATCAGCCCATATACCACGGGTATGACAACATTGTTACTGCTCTAATTACACTGGTAACCAGTTTATAATAGAACAGCCCTTAGTCGTGGTATATAGGCCATATGCCACACCCCCACGTGCCTTATTGCTTAAATATAGCACTTTGAGGATTTCTAAGATCCAAAACACACCATTTTGTTTTGTTCAGTAGAGTTATGCTTGTGTTACTAGTACTCTCACATCAATGCTGATTTCTAAGTTCAAGATTAGACAGAGCCAATCAGCAAGCCTTATATTCACATTCCATTTATTGCATCAGTTGTGTAAGACAACAGAATTTACTACAAAACAGACAAAACTGTCAGTGTGTGGTTAACTGTATACATATTGTATAGACGCATTAAAAGACATGGCAACATTTAAGATACTACTCCCCACCAGTCAAAAGGTTGTGTACCAAATGTGGCTCAAGGCTGCCATCTTGCGAATATTACATGTTGAGGAACAGTTTATTACTCTAGCAAATGCAGTCTTTCTTGACCTAATGTCTCGACATGTAGAGACAGTAATAATCTAAATGTATTTACCATACATTTCTTGCTATTCAAAAATAAGTTGCCATATAAAAAAATACATCTGCTCATGATCCAAACATACGAACACATTGATTTGCCCAACGCAGTCCAGAGACTATATTATGTAGATCAGGTGGTCGTCTATTTACAACGAAACATTGATCAATACCTAGACACACTCAGTAATACGTGCGTTTTCCACTAGTGTTTGGATAATATGCTCAAAGATATAACAAGGGATTAAAAATAACAGTCCAAATGTTTTCAGAACAATAACATCTATATCATGTGCCCTAGGTAGACGAGTACTGGACCATTCACATAACCAGTGGCTGGACACAGAGGAGAAGAAGGGATAGTGTTGGGTGTCTGGGGCAAAGCTGCAGGACAGTCACAGAGGCTTAGGGCAGCCAGACCAGAGTTTCACACCAGATCTGGGCCTCAATCCGCATTCTGCCTGAGGATCCTCTTCTCTTCCTCTACGAAGCTCTTGTCAGATGTGGCCTGGCCCAGATCCCTCTTCCTCTTCTCCTTCTGCTGGAAGCTCTCCACCCTACGCTTCTTCGCCGAGGCCTTGTCTCCGTCCTCGTCTACACCAGGGAGAAAACAACATGTCATAATCATTCAGAAATTAACTGGGAATGTACAGCTGCGTACTGTATCCTGCCTAACTAGCACCGATATCCCCCCCCCCCTGCTGTAAATATCAAGTTACTATGTGTCAGAGGAGAGAGAGATAAATCATTTTCTGCCTGAAAATAATTGAGAGATGTGCAGGCATAAGCAGATGGAGGTAAAGCTGGTACCGTAAGCCCACACAACAGCTTGAAATGTCTGCACACCCATCGCATAACTGCTAGCTTTTCGGTGGCGCAAGTGGCTAGTACCTTGTCAAGCGGGCAGTTACGTGTGTTTGCGAGGCAGAGGGCTCTGGTTCGAGCAGATGTATGGACAGTGTACCACTACCCTTTGTAGGGAGGAAGATGTAATACTAAGCAGGCAGAATGCGGTTAGTCACACAGGTAACACTTTTCTCCCTACCTGAATCTGATGGCTGTTCCTCTGTGGGCAGGAAGACAGCATTGCCGGTGTGAGGCTGTGGAGCGTCTTCTCCATTATCTTCGTAGATGTTGGACCACTTTATGGCCATGTCCATCCCTGGGGGAGCTCCCTTCTTGGGCTTCTCCGCTTCCGCGGCGTAGGTCTGAGGAGGGGGCACCGCGTTCGTCTTCCACACCTTGAACTCCTTTGCAGGCTGCAGGCAAAGTTACTTATAATTAACTAATCTTTTCAATTGAAAAATTATAGGTTCCCCTATTTATCTGTGCCGCAGGGGTACAATTTACAATGCATGGAGTTATACCAGTTGAGCTGGCAGTCAACTAACTATACTAAGGTTTCGTAAACTATGGGTCCGGACCCAAAGCAGGCCCTGGGCATGTGAGAGTTGGGTTGCGAGTTATGAGAATACATAAAATCACACACAATTAAGGTTGTTGGATCACAATTAGGGTCACAGGAGGACGATACATACTTTGTAGTTAATTTTTTATTATAAAAAAAAAAAAGTATGAGTGGCAGCCCACAGTTAAATGCTAACTGAATATGAAATAAGAATGTGTATTAGTATATTGTACCTGGCTCTAACGAAGATATTGTCTCAATTTTGAGCAGCTGTAGGACAAACCGGACAGAGTAAGTTTAAATGTCATTTTATTCAACATCCTGGATTGTAAAATGCCGGAAGATACTGACCCTACCCTTACGCTTGGCATGTCATCTTGAACAACAAAGGAGCTGGTTGGCTGACTGCGATTCCAAAATGGCTGCGGTGGCTACTGCGAGAGTCCACATGTGCAGTTACCCATCTCCACTGCTGTGGCAATCGGCTACATAAAGTAATGATATAAATTAATCGCAAATGTTTTAGGTGGAAAAGTACACATTTACTGAATTAAAACGGATAGTACTTTTGACAAAAATAGTAAATTCGGACATGCGCTTTAAATAAAACAAAGTATTTGTCCACACTTCGCAGATTTCTGAATCATTAATTAACTGGCAAAAGAACAGAGCGCAGTCTACATCCAGCGATGTCACTTGACCTGTTTTTTTTCTTCAGCCATTTCAGTGCAGCACAACAGAGGGGGAGAGGAAAAACTCCACTTAACTAGTTTCAATGTATGGAATCACTTGGGAGTTTCTGGATTTTGGGTGAACTTTTCCTTTAATGTAACTGTGATTGCGTTCTGACCTCAGTGCAAACAAGCGTAACGGTACAGTCGGGATCTTCTGGCAAGCTTGTAAGGAACAAGTTGTGTATTACAGCCCGATTAATCAGATTATATAGTAGAATGCAGTGGTGTTTTACTGACTAATGTAACACTACATTAGTTACTAGCAGTAGCTGCTGTTAGCTATGTAGCTAGCTAACAACACACACTGACTCACTGTGGGAATTAGCTAGCTACACTGAAAAATATAAAACGAAACATGCAATTTAAAAGATTTTACTGAGTTACAGTTCCTATAAGGAAATGAGTCAATTGAAAATAATTAATTAGGCCCTAATTTATGGATTTCACATGACTGGGAATACAGATATGCATCCATTGGTCACAGATACCTTGGATACCGTAGATCAGAAAACCAGTCAGTATCTGGTGTGACCACCATTTGCCTCATGCAGCTCAACACATCTTCAGAGTTGATCAGGCTGTTGATTATGTCCTGTGGAAAGTTGTCCCACTCCTCTTCAATGGCTGTGTGAAGTTGCTGGATATTGACGGGAACTGGAACACGCCATCGTACACGTCAATCCAGAACATCCCAAACATGCTCAATTGGTGATGTCTGGTGAGTATGCAGGCCATGGAAGAACTGGGACATTTTCAGCTTACAGGAATTGTGTACAGATCCTTGCGACATGGGCCGTGCATTATCATGCTGAAACATGAGGTGATTGCGGAGGATGAATTGCACAACAATGGGCCTCTGGATCTCGTCACAGTATCTCTGTGTATTCAAATTGCCATTGATAAAATGCAATTGTGTTCGTTGTCTGTAGCCTATGCCTGCCCATAACATAACCCCAACGCCACCATGGTGCGCACTGTTCACACCATTGACATCAGCAAACCGCTCGCCCTCACGACACCATCTGCCTGTTAGTTGAAACCGAGATTCATCCGTGAAGAGCACACTACTCCAGCATGCCAGTGGCCATCGAAGATGAGCATTTGTTCACTGAAGTCAGTTACGAAGCCGAACTGTAGTCAGGTCAAGACCCTGGTGAGGACGACGAGCACGCAGATGAGCTTCCTGAGACTGTTTCTGACCATTTTTGCTGAAATTTCAAACCCAGTTTCATCAACTGTCCGGGCTGGTTTCAAACGATCTTGCAGGATGTGTGTAGGTCCTGGGCTGGCACGGTTACACATGGTCTGAGGTTGTGAGGCCGGTTGGACGTACTGACAAATTCTCTAAAATGACGGCTTATGTTTTCCATTATTTTGGACAATACTCCAATTCTCCTTGATTCTACCGCCATTGTATTCAGAATCCACTTCATCATCCGTTTCCGCCATCTTTCCCCCGGAGCTGGAAGTTCTCCATTCTTCTACTCGGACAGAGAAACCCATTTCTTGAACTGAAAAGGTGATACACGTACACCTAACCTGCGCCCGGTTTCCCGATAGCGATGGAATTTAGGCTTACACGTGTTTTAACATTTACATTTAAGTCATTTAGCAGACGCTCTTATCCAGAGCGACTTACAAGTACATACATTCATACTTTTTTTGTACTGGCCCCCCGTGGGAAACAAACCCACAACCCTGGCGTTGCAAGCGCCATGCTCTACCAACTGAGCTACACGGGACCATTTTAACAATGCATCTTTCCTACAACAGTCGAAGATGTATCATGTGTTGATGAATCAATAACTTAAATTCTCTCGTAACAGCTCTGGTGGACATTCCTGCAGTCAGCATACAAATTGCACACTCCCTCAAAACTTGACATCTGTGGCACTGTGTTGTGTGACAAAACTGCACATTTTAGAGTGGCCTTTTCTTTTCCCCAGCACAAGGTGCACCTGTGTAATCAGCTTCTTGATATGCCACATTGTCAGGTGGATGGACTATCTTGGCAAAGGAGAAATGCTCAAATACAGGGATGTAAACAAATTTGTGCACAACATTTGAAAGAAAAGGTTGGTTTTTTTGCTTATGGAAAATTTCTGGCATCTTTTATTTCAGCGCATGAAACATGGGACCAACATTTCACATGTTGCGTTTATATTTTTGTTCAGTATACATAGCAAGTAGGTAGTTAAGGTTAGTTAGCTTGGTCAACAACAGCTAGCTAATGGACGAAAGCTAGCTGGCTGGTTAAACACAGTACCTCTTCTGGAGCTTTCACGGCGCGGCTCTCCCAATCGATCTGTTTATTCAGCGGGTTGTACAGAAAGGACGGCTTAGAGACTGATTTGAAGAGCTCGTCGGGTTTTGGTAGAGGAGCTCCACTGGCAGCCCGCTTGGTCCCGTGTTGGGGAGATTTGCTACCGCTTCCAGTAGCATCGGTCCCCCCCTTCCCCCTTGATTTCTTCTGGCCCGCTTCATCAGAATCGCTGCTGTTACTATCGCTACTGTCACTCAAATCATCGTAACTCATGAAGTAATGGAAAGAGTCCGGTTTCTTCTTATCAGCCATACTGATAAAATTATTACCTCAACTAGTAATACGATGAATTTAACTTTAGAGATAAGATGATGCCCCTAATTAATTAGCAAGCTAGCTTGATGTTTTTGCTGGTTACTCCATTTTGAGTCACTGTTGCCGTAAAGGAGTACGTAATGACGTAAAACCATGGTCGTAAAAATATTTTCTTAAAGGAGCAGTAGTCCATTTTTCCAAGACACGCAACATAACTTTTATGAGCAGTTATTTTCGTCATGCTCAATTTTTTATTTAAACTTGATTTAACTAGGCAAGTCAGTTAAGAATACATTCTTATTTACAATGACGGCCTACCCTAGCCAAACCCTAACCCGGACCCATGGTTTCCTTATGGTTTTATTTAAAGTAATTTTCTCCAATCGTTTTCCAAGAACGTGAAAACTTTCCATAAAGACCACAATAAAACTTTAATAACGTTCAGAGAACGTTCTAAGAATGTTATTTAAAACATCCATTCTGTTCTGTGCGTCATCAACATGATCTATCTTGTTAAGTGTGTTCAGATGTGTTTGCTGCCCACTAATTGGCCACACCTGATCTTAATAAGTGCTTGTTTTCTGCTTCTTCTTCTGTGGGTTTTATGGTGGACTACACTCAAAACGTTGTATTGCCGCCACCAACTGGACGGTTTGAAACCAAAAAATAAATAAATCCATACGTAATACTGATACTAACTTAATCCATCCTAATAAAAATAGTACATAGCCAAAATAAACAACTCCCACTTCTTCCTTCTTTTAGTTCTCCATGTCTCCCTTCTCAGGCTCTAGGACCTGAGAGGGTGGAATGAATTGTGCCAATATTCCATGTAACTCCTCTGATGTGAAATCTTTCAGCCCCAGGAACCGCTCCACCACAATCACTATGATTTCTATGTTCCTGGACCTTCTCTCCACCTTGGCAGTCCCATTAATTACCATAGCTATAAAGGCCACAAAGTCCACCTTCTTAACCTTTAACATTTCAGGATCCTGCTGGTGAAAGGCAACCCCTGCATCCTACAGTGTAGGCCTATCCACTACAATGGACTCTTCTGGTGCAGCATTCAAACCCTCAACCCTTTTCACAGCTACTGCATATGAAATGCCCTTTATAACTATGACTTTGCCCACCTCATTCTTTCACCCTTGTGGGGCATTCGGTAGATGTGGCTTCATGGTTCCCACCGCAATTGCAACATGTCACATATTCATCCCTCTTACAACACATAATATAATCCATCCACAACTTGGACTTCTCGGATTCTCCCTTTTGCAAACACTTGCTACATGACGAAAAGCTTTACAATGTTCACATTGCATTGGTCTTGGGATAAATGCTCTGTAGTTAATATACCCTAACTGCCCTTGAGTAGGGAGAGACTCTATATCAAAAAACAGAAGAACAGATAGACTCTTCACTTTTTCAGCATTCACCGCACAATTCATCCGACGTGCTTCAATTACTCCAGGAATATTTTTCATCTCTTCAAAATCAACTTCCCATGAGACGCCTGATATAACCTCCTTGAGGGGTGCCCTGTTCCGAAGAGGCATACACGACACTTCAAACTGGTTAAGACACAACGCACGTTCCTTCTGATCCGCATAAGCACAAAAAAATCTAAACAAGCCCGCTTCTCGTGATCCTCACAGCCTTCACTTTACCCAGCAATCTCTCCACCAGTTTGCATAACTCAAATGGTTTCTAAAGATTGGTACTCTGCTCAGCTACTCCTCATTAACAAACCGTACTCCTACTAGATACAAAGGGTCATTCTCATCACTGTACCCTACTTTGCTCCGTTTTCCATTATTTTGGACAATACTCCAATTCTCCTTGATTCTACCGCCATTGTATTCAGAATCCACTTCATCATCCGTTTCCGCCATCTTTCCCCCGGAGCTGGAAGTTCTCCGTTCTTCTACTCGGACAGAGAAACCCATTTCTTGAACTGAAAAGGTGATACACGTACACCTAACCTGCGCCCGGTTTCCCGATAGCGATGGAATTTAGGCTTACACGTGTTTAACAATGCATCTTTCCTACAACAGTCGAAGATATATCATGTGTTTCCCAAAACACCCCACAGAGAGAATGGTCGTTGTGCGTCATTGGACCATGTTTCGATACTGATAGGATAAAAAACTGCTAGTTTCCTTTGAATGGGGTCTGTTTAAATAGACAAAAATTAACAGCTTTGTATGTGTAAAAAAACATTGCACGCTAGCTCCATCCTGGTGGTGGTGTGTCACAATAAAAAATGTATGTGTTTGCATGATTAATAGTATTATTGAAACATTCAGTGAAAGTTAAGCAAGTTATAAAATATTTTTTTTTAAACTCAAAATAACCAAGAATTTCCATTCTCTGAGCGTTAATTAAACCTCCCAGGAAAGGTTTCAGGGAACCATAGTAAAAACATTATCAGGACCTCCCTGCAACCTAAAAATGTACATTCCCAGAACAGGCAAAATTGTCACTTCTGTTCTCAGAATGTTTAAAAAACGTTCAGTTTTACCAGTCAGGAAACATATGGGTTCGTTCTCAGAACCAATGGGAAACCAAAAACTTACGTTCACAGAACTTCCGAGGTACCAAAAGTGCTAGCTGGGTTGCCCTCTCCAAATAATCTTTTCTCTTGCCAGATTGTTTTCCTGCTCAGTCCTGAGCTGGTTCAAGGAAAGTTTCTCCTCCTGCCTCTCCTACTCCATTTTCTCCAGCTCACTCCTCAGCTGGTCGTAGGTGATGTTCCCTGCGCCTCTCTCCTCCATGTTTCCCAGCTCACTCCTAAACTTACAGTAGGCAGTGCTTTCTGCCCCTATGTCTTCCTCATCCTTCTCAATCTTAGACTGAAGGACCTTGATGTTGTCCTTGAGTGCGTTGTTTTCTTCCTCAGTCCTTTCTAGCTGTTTATTCATTGTTGACATTTTACTGTCATTCCCCCTTTCTTTCGGCCAGAGGTCCTTCCCTTGACCTCTGACCCTTTTCTCCTCCTCCAGAGCATTGGCCAGCTTTGAAGCCCTGCTTTCCTCACCCTGCACTCTGGTGTTAACATTCTCCATCTCTAGGGCCTGGTCTCAGAGTCCTCACTGCTCTTAACTCTAAACTTTCATTGTCTCCAGCTCTGCTCTTTCTTCAGTTGGAGAGATGTTTCCTACAGGCCTCTTTCCATCCAAGAGACCCTGACCTCCACCTCATCCACCTTCCTCTGTCCCTCTTCAATGGCTCTCAAATGCAAGGCCCTGCTTACCTCACTTCTTTTAAGACTGGCCTTTGTGTCCTCTTGCTCCCTCTCAAGCAAGGAGGCCTTGGTCTTCTCACTTTCCAAGTCATTTTCCATTGCAGAGGCCTGGAGCTCGACCTCCTTAATCTTTCTTTGCCACTCTTCCTCTGCCTCCTTTCCCTCCTTATCCACCCACTCCCTCAGCAGGCACATCCTTGACTTCCGCGTAGGTCAGTGGCCTCGGAAGCATCCTGGTTCAGGCTCTCTTTTGTCAAGGTCACAGGAGCCCCTGTGACACCAGTGCGACTGACACTACCACCGACCTATAGGAATGGAAACACTGGAGAAACATAGGAGAAACAAAGGGGAGAACACACTGAAGATGTGAGGACACATCTAAAGTGTTTTTAGGTCCTCTTGAATGAGCTTGCCCTGCATAACTGAATCAACAACAGAAATTAGGTGACCTTTCACTTTCAGGCCTTTATTTTATGATGATGTCTGCTCCCCAAATGGCACCCAATTCCATATAGTGCACTACTTTGACCAAGGCCTATAGAGAATACTGTGCTATTTGGGACACAAACATATTTTGGTGATTGATTGCACTTAGGGTGTTGTCCGGGGGTAATCAACCTTGCAAATTGCTTTGTTGCAACCTGCGCAGAATAGGTAGGCATTTTTCGAGAGACTCGATTATACAGGGCCCTATTTGTGATATCACTGTAATTATATAGGGAATATTTATGATATCACTGTAATTATATAGGGAATATTTATGATATCACTGTAGCCTCTTAGGTCTACTCTACACTAGTCTCATAAATACAAATGTTACACCTACAGGCCATTTAACTGGCGGGGTCAAGAGGACGACTGTAGGCTGCAAGGCACACTCTGGTGCGCGTGCTTGGCAACATTATTGGCAGTTGCCCCACCCAAAGGATACTAGAGTAGACAATTTTGTTATAGACCTATCAAGCCCGCCTGCCATGCCTCAATATTTAGGCCGGGATGCACATTTTAAAGGCAATGTTCCCGCATACACAGTATGCGAAATGCAGCATATGTCGGCTCAATCAACAATTAGGCTACCTTTAAATTTCAAGCGGCTATATAGCAGATCTTCCGCGGATCGAATTTAATCTATTCTAGGCTTTAGGACTATTTGTATCTATTTACAGCTCTTACCTGAAACTGTGAACAATCAATCACTCCGCTTGCTTGCGTTTTTCTCCCAGTACTCCTCTCCTCCACTCTCAAGTGGCAAGGTGCAGATTGACTCTATAAAGTAATAGTAACCCAAAAGGAGAAGGCCTACCTGTCACCTCTGTGAAAAGTTCATTGACTGAGCTCTAGTTGTCTGTCTGTCATGTTATAACTGTGGGCCTGGATCATAACCATTATGACACTATAGTGAAGACATTTGTAACAAACAGAGGTGATGTAAGATTGATCAATTTGATCCCTTAGGTTTCAAATTACAATCATTTTAAAATAAGCATTTCAAAATGAATTTATGAATAACATCATGAATTTGTTATGAAAATGTTCAGACCTGCACTTGCAGTTATATAGGATGAGCCATGACTAGAATACAGTACATATACTGAGTGTACAAAACATTAGGAACCACTTCCTAATATTTAGTTGCTTCCCTATTTGCCCTCAACAGTCTCAATTCGTCAGTGCATGGACTACACTACAAGTGGTGGAAAGCGTTCCACAGGGATTGTAACGTTCGTCTAAGTCGTTCTCCTCCTCAGACGAGGAGGAGCAAGGATCGGACCAAAATGCAGCGGGTGATGAATACATGATGAATTTATTTAGACAAGACGAAACACGAAGCACACTTGATAAATACAAAATAACAAAACGACGTAGACTGACCTGAACATGAGAACTTAACAAACAACGAAGAACGCACGAACAGGAACAGACTACACAAACGAAACAGTCCCGTGTGGTACAAACACTGACACGGAAGACAATCACCCACAAACAAACGGTGTGAACAGCCTACCTTAATATGGTTCTCAATCAGAGGAAACGTCAAACACCTGCCCCTGATTGAGAACCATATAAGGCTAATTAACAATGAAACTAAACATAGAAACAAACAACATAGACTGCCCACCCAGCTCACGTCCTGACCAACTAAACAAAGCTAAACAAAGGAAAATAAGTTCAGGAACGTGACAGTACCCCCCCCCCCCCCCAAGATGCGGACTCCGGCCGCAAAACTGAACCTATAGGGGAGGGTCTGGGTGGGCATCTGTCCACGGTGGCGGCTCTGGCTCTGGACGTTGTCCCCACCCCACCATAGTCAATCCCCGCTTCCGTAGCCTCCTCCCAATGGCCACCCTCCAAAATAACCCACCTGGATTAAGGGACAGCACCAGACTAAGGGGCAACACCGGGATGAGGGGCAGCACCGGACTGAGGGGCAGCTCCGGACTGAGGGGCAGCTCCGGACTGAGGGGCAGCACCAGACTGAGGAGCAGCACCGGACTGAAGAGCAGCTCCGGACTGAGGGGCAGCTCCGGACTGGCTGACGGCTCTGGCTGCTCATGGCTGGCTGACGGCTCTGGCTGCTCATGGCTGGCTGACGGCTCTGGCTGCTCATGGCTGGCTGACGGCTCTGGCTGCTCATGGCTGGCTGACGGCTCTGGCTGCTCATGGCTGGCTGACGGCTCTGGCTGCTCATGGCTGGCTGACGGCTCTGGCTGCTCATGGCTGGCTGACGGCTCTGGCTGGTCATGGCTGGCTGACGGCTCTGGCTGGTCATGGCTGGCTGACGGCTCTGCCTGGTCATGGCTGGCTGAAGGCTCTGGCTGTTCATGGCAGGCTGAAGGCTCTGGCTGCTCCTGTCTGGTGGAAGGCTCTGGCTGCTCCTATCTGGCGGAAGGCTCTGGCTGCTCCTGTCTGGCGGAAGGCTCTAGCGGCTCCTGTCTGGCGGAAGGCTCTAGCGGCTCCTGTCTGGCGGACGGCTCTAGCGGCTCCTGTCTGGCGGACGGCTCTAGCGGCTCCTGACTGACGGACGGCTCTGAAGGCTCAGGACAGACGGGCGGCTTTGAAGGCTCAGGACAGACGGGCGGCTTTGAAGGCTCAGGACAGACGGGCGGCTTTGAAGGCTCAGGACAGACGGGCGGCTTTGAAGGCTCAGGACAGACGGGCGGCTTTGAAGGCTCAGGACAGACGGGCGGCTTTGAAGGCTCAGTACAGACGGGCAGCGCAGGCGGCGCTTGGCAGACGGACAGCTCAGACGGCGTTGGGCAGACGGGCAGTTCAGGCGCCGCTGGGCAGACGGCAGACTCTGGCCAGCTGAGGTGCACTGTAGGCCTGGTGCGTGGTGCCGGAACTGGAGGTACCGGGCTAAGGACACGCACCTTAAGGCTAGTGCGGGGAGCAGCAACAGGACGCACAGGACTCTGGAGACGCACAGGAGGCTTGGTGCGTGGTGCCGGAACTGGTGGTACCGGGCTGGAGACACGCACCATAGGGCTAGTGCGTGGAGGAGGAACAGGGCTCTGGAGACGCACAGGAGGCTTGGTGCGTGGTGCCGGAGCTGGTGGTACCGGGCTGGAGACACGCACCATAGGGCTAGTGCGTGGAGGAGGAACAGGGCTCTGGAGACGCACAGGAAGCCTGGTGCGTGGTGTAGGCACTGGTGGTACTGGGCTGGGGCGGGGAGGTGGCGCCGGATATACCGGACCGTGCAGGCGTACTGGCTCCCTTGAGCACTGAGCCTGCCCAACCTTACCTGGTTGAATGCTCCCCGTAGCCCGACCAGTGCGGGGAGGTGGAATAACCCGCACTGGGCTGTGTTGGCGAACCGGGGACACCATGCGTAAGGCTGGTGCCATGTATGCCGGCCCGAGGAGACGCACTGGAGACCAGACGCGTTGAGCCGGCTTCATGGCACCTGGCTCAATGCTCAATCTAGCCCTGCCAGTGCGGGGAGGTGGAATAACCCGCACCGGGCTAAGCACACGTACAGGAGACACCATGCGCTCTACCGCATAACACGGTGTCTGCCCGTACTCTCGCTCTCCACGGTAAGATCGGGAAGTTGGCGCAGGTCTCCTACCTGACTTCGCCACACTACCCTTTAGCCCCCCCCCCCCCAAGAAATTTTTGGGCTTGACTCACAGGCTTCCAGCCTCGCTTCCGTGCTGCCTCCTCATACCACCGCCTCTCGGCTTTAGCTGCCTCCAGCTCTTCACGAGGGCGGCGATATTCTCCAGGTTGTGCCCAGGGTCCTTTACCGTCCAGTATTTCCTCCCATGTCCAGAAATCCTGCGATCGCTGCTGCTGCTTTTTCCCACGCTGCTTGATCCTTGGTTGGTGGGTGATTCTGTAACGTTCGTCTAAGTCGTTCTCCTCCTCAGACGAGGAGGAGCAAGGATCGGACCAAAATGCAGCGGGTGATGAATACATGATGAATTTATTTAGACAAGACGAAACACGAAGCACACTTGATAAATACAAAATAACAAAACGACGTAGACCGACCTGAACATGAGAACTTAACAAACAACGAAGAACGCACGAACAGGAACAGACTACACAAACGAAACAGTCCCGTGTGGCACAAACACTGACACGGAAGACAATCACCCACAAACAAACGGTGTGAACAGCCTACCTTAATATGGTTCTCAATCAGAGGAAACGTCAAACACCTGCCCCTGATTGAGAACCATATAAGGCTAATTAACAATGAAACTAAACATAGAAACAAACAACATAGACTGCCCACCCAGCTCACGTCCTGACCAACTAAACAAAGCTAAACAAAGGAAAATAAGGTCAGGAACGTGACAGTACCCCCCCCCCCCCCCAAGATGCGGACTCCGGCCGCAAAACTGAACCTATAGGGGAGGGTCTGGGTGGGCATCTGTCCACGGTGGCGGCTCTGGCTCTGGACGTTGTCCCCACCCCACCATAGTCAATCCCCGCTTCCGTAGCCTCCTCCCAATGGCCACCCTCCAAATTAACCCACCTGGATTAAGGGACAGCACCGGACTAAGGGGCAACACCGGGATGAGGGGCAGCACCGGACTGAGGGGCAGCACCGGACTGAGGGGCAGCACCGGACTGAGGGGCAGCTCCGGACTGAGGGGCAGCTCCGGACTGAGGGGCAGCTCCGGACTGAGGGGCAGCACCAGACTGAGAAGCAGCACCGGACTGAAGAGCAGCTCCGGACTGAGGGGCAGCTCCGGACTGGCTGACGGCTCTGGCTGCTCATGGCTGGCTGACGGCTCTGGCTGGTCATGGCTGGCTGAAGGCTCTGGCTGCTCATGGCAGGCTGAAGGCTCTGGCTGCTCCTGTCTGGCGGAAGGCTCTGGCTGCTCCTGTCTGGCGGAAGGCTCTGGCTGCTCCTGTCTGGCGGAAGGCTCTGGCTGCTCCTGTCTGGCGGAAGGCTCTGGCTGCTCCTGTCTGGCGGAAGGCTCTGGCTGCTCCTGTCTGGCGGAAGGCTCTAGCGGCTCCTGTCTGGCGGAAGGCTCTAGCGGCTCCTGTCTGGCGGAAGGCTCTAGCGGCTCCTGTCTGGCGGAAGGCTCTAGCGGCTCCTGTCTGGCGGACGGCTCTAGCGGCTCCTGTCTGGCGGACGGCTCTAGCGGCTCCTGACTGACGGACGGCTCTGAAGGCTCAGGACAGACGGGCGGCTTTGAAGGCTCAGGACAGACGGGCGGCTTTGAAGGCTCAAGACAGACGGGCGGCTTTGAAGGCTCAGGACAGACGGGCGGCTTTGAAGGCTCAGTACAGACGGGCAGCGCAGGCGGCGCTTGGCAGACGGACAGCTCAGACGGCGTTGGGCAGATGGGCAGTTCAGGCGCCGCTGGGCAGACGGCAGACTCTGGCCAGCTGAGGTGCACTGTAGGCCTGGTGCGTGGTGCCGGAACTGGAGGTACCGGGCTAAGGACACGCACCTTAAGGCTAGTGCGGGGAACAGCAACAGGACGCACAGGACTCTGGAGACGCACAGGAGGCTTGGTGCGTGGTGCCGGAACTGG
Source organism: Salvelinus namaycush (assembly GCF_016432855.1). Classification (NCBI taxonomy): domain Eukaryota; kingdom Metazoa; phylum Chordata; class Actinopteri; order Salmoniformes; family Salmonidae; genus Salvelinus; species Salvelinus namaycush. The sequence continues at coordinate 36,135,103 of NC_052316.1, forward strand.
TGGTACCGGGCTGGAGACACGCACCATAGGGCTAGTGCCTGGAGGAGGAACAGGGCTCTGGAGACGCACAGGAAGCCTGGTGCGTGGTGTAGGCACTGGTGGTACTGGGCTGGGGCGGGGAGGTGGCGCTGGATATACCGGACCGTGCAGGCGTACTGGCTCCCTTGAGCACTGAGCCTGCCCAACCTTACCTGGTTGAATGCTCCCCGTAGCCCGACCAGTGCGGGGAGGTGGAATAACCCGCACTGGGCTGTGTTGGCGAACCGTGGACACCATGCGTAAGGCTGGTGCCATGTATGCCGGCCCGAGGAGACGCACTGGAGACCAGACGCGTTGAGCCGGCTTCATGGCACCTGGCTCAATGCTCAATCTAGCCCTGCCAGTGCGGGGAGGTGGAATAACCCGCACCGGGCTAAGCACACGTACAGGAGACACCATGCGCTCTACCGCATAACACGGTGTCTGCCCGTACTCTCGCTCTCCACGGTAAGATCGGGAAGTTGGCGCAGGTCTCCTACCTGACTTCGCCACACTACCCTTTAGCCCCCCCCCCCCCCAAGAAATTTTTGGGCTTGACTCACAGGCTTCCAGCCTCGCTTCCGTGCTGCCTCCTCATACCACCGCCTCTCGGCTTTAGCTGCCTCCAGCTCTTCACGAGGGCGGCGATATTCTCCAGGTTGTGCCCAGGGTCCTTTACCGTCCAGTATTTCCTCCCATGTCCAGAAATCCTGCGATCGCTGCTGCTGCTTTTTCCCACGCTGCTTGATCCTTGGTTGGTGGGTGATTCTGTAACGTTCGTCTAAGTCGTTCTCCTCCTCAGACGAGGAGGAGCAAGGATCGGACCAAAATGCAGCGGGTGATGAATACATGATGAATTTATTTAGACAAGACGAAACACGAAGCACACTTGATAAATACAAAATAACAAAACGACGTAGACCGACCTGAACATGAGAACTTAACAAACAACGAAGAACGCACGAACAAGAACAGACTACACAAACGAAACAGTCCCGTGTGGTACAAACACTGACACGGAAGACAATCACCCACAAACAAACGGTGTGAACAGCCTACCTTAATATGGTTCTCAATCAGAGGAAACGTCAAACACCTGCCCCTGATTGAGAACCATATAAGGCTAATTAACAATGAAACTAAACATAGAAACAAACAACATAGACTGCCCACACAGCTCATGTCCTGACCAACTAAACAAAGCTAAACAAAGGAAAATAAGGTCAGGAACGTGACAGGGATGCTGGCCCATGTTGATTCCAATGCTTCCCACAGTTGTGTGAAGTTGGCTGGTGGACCATTCTTGATACACATGGGAAACTTTTGAGTGTGAAAATACACAATCCATGTCTCAATTGTCTCTAGGCTTAAAAATCCTTCTTTAACCTCCTCCTCTTCATCTACACTGATTGAAGTGGATTTAACAAGTGACATCAAAAAGAGATCATAGACTGATCAGATGAAAGCTATGTCATGGAAAGAGCAGGTGTTCCTAATGTTTTGTATTCTCAGTGTACATATAAAGTGGATAAAACAGTATGTAAACATTAATAAAGTGACCAATGTTCAATTACTCTATGTACATAGGGCAAAGCAGTCTCTAAAGTGCAGGGTAAAGTACTGGGTGGTAGCCGGCTAGTAACAGTGACTAAGGTTCAGGGCAGGGTATTGGGCAGAGTCCGGCTGGTGGTAACTGTTTAAAACCCCTAGAGTCGATGTCTGTGACCACGGAAATCTAGTCAGCATAATAGCTCTGTTTGAGCTAGAGTAATCTTTTTTTTGTTGTTGCATGGGCTGCGTCTCAATCCATGTCTGTCTTCCGCATCTGCGGTGAAAGGTGACGGAGATACAGCGTGTTTGTCAGACCATGAGACATCCCGAAAATGTCTGTAGCGTCCAAACGGTTTGGCCTAGAAACTATGACCCCTCTATGGAAGATGATACTTACAAACACAATATGTTTTTCCGTTTTGCTCTACGACCCCCACAAGCTTCACGGGACTCGTCTGAAATCGGTACTGCCTGTCTGCCAAATTCTGCCTGTAGCGTCTGAACAGTTTGGGCTACACACCTATGGAAAGGTGACTCTCACAAACACATACACTACCGGTCCAAAGTTTTAGAACACCTATTCGTTCAAGGGTTTTAGTTTATTTGTACTATTTTCTATATTGTAGAATAATAGTGAAGACCACAAAACTATGAAATAACACATATGTAATCACGTAGCAACCAAAAAGTTTTTAAATCAAAATATATTTGAGATTCGTCACCCTTCTTCACCCTTGATGACAGCTTTGCACACTCTTGGCATTCTCTCTTCATTAATTGCAAAGTCCCTCTTTGCCATGCAAATGAACTGAATCCCCCAAAAACATTTCCACTGCATTTCAGCCCTGTCACAAAAGGACCAGCTGATATCATGTCAGTGATTCTCTCGTTAACACAGGTGTGAGTGTTGACGAGAACAAGGCTGGAGATCACTCTGCCATGCTGATTGAGTTCGAATAACAGACTGGAAGCTTCAAAAGGAGGGTGGTGCTTGGAATCATTGTTCTTCCTCTGTCAACCATGGTTACCTGCAAGGAAACACGTGCCGTCATCATTGCTTTGCACAAAAAGGTCTTCACAGGCAAGGATATTGCTGCCAGTGAGTTTGCACCTAAATCAACCATTTATTGGATCATCAAGAACTTCAAGGAGAGCGGTTCAATTGTTGTGAAAAAGGCTTCAGGGCGCCCAAGAAAGTCCAGCAAGCGCCAGGACCATCTCCTAAAGTTGATTCAGCTGTGGGATCGGGGCACCACCAGTACAGAGCTTGCTCAGGAATGGCAGCAGGCAGGTGTGAGTGCATCTGCATGCACAGTGAGGCAAAATACTTTTGGAGGATGGCATGGTGTCAAGAAGGGCAGCAAAGAAGCCAATTCTCTCCAGGAAAAACATCAGGGACAGACTGATATTCTGCAAAAGGTACAGGGATTGAACTGCTGAGGACTGGGGTAAAGTCATTTTCTCTGATGAATCCCCTTTCCGATTGTTTGGGGCACCCGGAAAAAAGCTTGTCCGGAGAAGACAAGGTGAGCGCTACCATCAGTCCTGTGTCATGCCAACAGTAAAGCATCATGAGACCATGTGAGGGGTTGCTTCTCAGCCAAGGGAGTGGGCTCACTCACAATTTTGCCTAAGAACACAGCCATGAATAAAGAATGGTACCAACACATCCTCCGAGAGCAACTTCTCCCAACCGTCCAGGAACAGTTTGGTGACAAACAATGCCTTTTCCAGCATGGTGGAGCACCTTGCCATAAGGCAAAAGTGATAACTAAGTGGCTCGGGGAACAAAACATTGATATTTTGGGTCCATGGCCAGGAAACTCCCCAGACCTTAATCCCATTGAGAACTTGTGGTCAATCCTCAAGAGGCGAGTGGACAAACAAAAACCCACAAATTCTGACAAACTCCAAGCATTAATTATGTAAGAATGGGCTACCTTCAGTCAGGATGTGGCCCAGAAGTTAATTGACAGCATGCCAGGGCGGATTGCAGAGGTCTTGAAAAAGAAGGGTCAACACTGCAAAACTCTTTGCATCAACTTCATGTAATTGTCAATAAAAGCCTTTGACACTTATGAAATGCTTGTAATTATACTTCAATATTCCATAGTAACATCTGACAAAAATATCTAAAGACACTGAGGCAGCAAACTTTGGAAATGAATATTTATCATTCTCAAAACTTTTGGCCACGATTGTACATGTCAGTTGTTTTGATCTAGGATGCCAAGGATGCAACTGAGGACACCCACAAGACTCATCTGAAGGTATCCCGTTTCCAGTTTCAAAAATGAATCGAAGTATATATAGAAGTAGTTTAGTGCCTAAAACAGGGGTCGAATATGTGTCCAACATTTAAAAAAATAATTTTCTGATCTTTCTTATATCTCTCAGATACAGACACTTCAAAACCAAATTCCTTCTGATTTTTCTTTTACTATCTGTTATTCAATGCATTTCTATGGGCTAATAGCAGTAAAGCCAAATTCAATGTTTCATCAAATATTTTTTATGTATACACTGAACAAAAATATAAACACAACAATTAAATTGTTGGTCCCATTTTTCCTGAGCTGAAATAAAATATCCCAGAAATGTTCCATATGCACAAAAAGCTTGTTTCTCTCAAATGTTGTGCGCAAATTTGTTTACATCCCTGTTATTGAGCATTTCTCCTTTGACAACATTATCCATCCACCTGACAGGTGTGGCATATCAAGAAGCTGATTAAACAGCATGATCACTACACAGGGGCACCTTGTGCTGGAGACAATAAAATGCCACTCTAAAATGTGCAGTTTCATAACAAAACACAGTGCCATTTATGTGTCAAGTTTTGAGGGAGCGTGCAATTGGCATGCTGACTGCAGGAATGTCCACCAGCGCTGTTGCCAGATAATTTAATATTAATTTCTCTACCATAAGCCACCTCCAACATCTTTTGAGAGAATTTGGCAGTACACACAACCAGCCACACAACCGCAGACCACGTGTATGGCGTTGTGTGGGCGAGCGGTTTGCTGATGTCAACGTTGTGAACAGAGTGCCCCATGGTGGCGATGGGGTTATGGTATGGGCAGGCATAAGCTACAGACAACGAACACAATTGCATTTTATTGGTGGCAATTTGAATGCACAAAAATACATTGCGAGACCCATTTTTTTAAGGTGTCTGTGACCAACAGATGCATATCTGTATTCCCAGTCATGTGAAATTAATAGATTAGGGCCTAATGAATATTTAAATTGACTGATTTCCTTGTATGAACTCTAACTCAGTAAAAGCAATGAAATTGTTGCATGTTGCGTTTATATTTTTGTTCAGTATACATTTTTATACCTACAAAAAAGGGTCCTAAAATTCATAATCAAATAGCTTAATGATCCTTGGTATGACCATCTTAAAACAATTTCATATATTAGCTTAGTAGAACCCCGTCCTTCTAGATGGTAGTGGGGTGAACAGGCCGTGGCTCAGGTCCTTGATGATTTATTTATCATACTCAACGTGTTTTTTAATATAAATAAAACGTAACAGCTTTCCCATAAAATGTGTGCTCATGTTCCACTTTGCAACCCTCAGTTGTGAAAGGCTTTTAATTATTATCCCATATACGACCACAATGTGGCGATATAACACTTAATTTTGAATGTGTGACGCAATTGACTGATTGGGCAGCCCAATCACTAGCTTGGTTTCCATCCAATTTGCGAGATTTTGAATCGAATATTCTAAAATCGGCTTAAAACAATATGCGCATTTTATTTTTAATATGTGTTTCCATCAAACTTAAATACTTTTGCCGATAAATTCCCATGTACCTTATGAAAATACATTCCGTACATTCTCACTCCTGATGGTTTTGTCAAAAAAACGGTTGATTAGGATATATAGCAAACATGCGCTCTAGCCAACAGCTAGCAGAGACTGCGGGTAGGCTATCTACATTATGATATTATTTGTATTTGTCAAACGGCAGCCAAGCACCGATCATCATGTTACCATAATAAGACCCTCGCGATATTTATTGGAAAGGTGCATCAAGCTCATCAACTGGCACTTTCACCACCCTGTGAAGTGCTTCATAATTTATGTAGCCTAATAAAGAGCATGTTTTCCCGAGTCGTAGTGGGAGGACCACACAAAATGTCTTCGCGTGATATGATGGTTATTATATCAATATTTGCGCATAAAGGTGCTTCCACCGCTATTTCTCGTATAATTAACAAAAACATCCCACCATGTCGAACGAGCAGTGTCTGTATATAAAATTGTATCGGAATATCCTGTTTGTTTTCATTCGCACGGTTGTGACTTTTTTCCTGCGTCAGGTAATTCATCCGCATGAAATGGATGGATGGAAACCTGGTTGGTCTGCAGTATAAACCCATACAATGCACAATAAGTCAACCGTTCAATTTGATGTTATAATGTAGTTTATTGTACAAAGTGGATGAAAAGCTAAAATCAAGATGCAGTGTAAATAGACTGTTAAATGGCTGACCTAGGCTACCACACAACTAAACATCTACAATACACTAAAACCAAGAAACCTGAGACAAAATTGACAAATCACAGCACTTCTATGGGATACACAGCGTCACTCAAAAGGTAAATCTTAAAATGTTATTGTAGTTTATGAGGAATTGAATCTAGGCTACTGGTGGAACACTTTCTCATGTGGAACAGCACATGATGTTGCTGGCAGTGGGAGCAGTACATTTATCAGCAATGAAAGTTGTCACCACCAATAGAAAAATTATAGATCAAGAAAAAAAATATTAAAATTTAAGGAAGATTGAATAGATTTGTATTTTGGGGACTTAATTTAAAATTCAGATTATCACAAGCAAAAGCCAGTGTGATTGGCAGGGTTAATGTGATTATTCTAACTTTCAGCAGTAGGCTACAACTGCAGTAGGTTACAACTGCAGCAGGTGGTTTGGCCTCCATAAAAATTGTACATACCAAATTGCACCCTATTCCCTATATAATGCACTACTTTTGACAAGGGTCCGTAGGGCTCTGGTCAAAAGCATTGCACTATGTAGGGAATAGGGTGCAATTTGGGATGTAAACAGCCACTGACTGCGTCAGCTCTGGTCTGTACTGGATACACAGCAACTATGGTATCATCAGTGGACCTGCCAAGGGCCTCCTGTAAAATATACTGCTAGTGTCACAAATTATGTTTTTTAACTGTAGGTCATTGCGCCCTTTTGCCAGACTGTATGATATCATTGTCATAAATTACCCCAGAAATGTGTATGAGGCAATAGCAGGGAAAGGGATCATGTATACATACATATATACACATATACATAGAGAGGGGGAGAGAATTATAGAGAGAACATTTTAAGAGAGAGTGAGTATTTACTGGCTTACAAGCCTCTCTTCCAAAAGGAATTCTTTCCATGTTTCATCACAATGATTCTGCTCGCCCATTCCTGAACGGCCACAGAGTAGGCTATACGTCACTCCAGGCCAGAGCACTGGACGTCAAGCTGCGAGTCTCTAGCTGTGCTCCTTACTGCAAGACGTCACTTCCTTTGATTAAATAGTTTTCATCTGCATCAGATTATTAAGAAAGAAAAAGTGTGAAAGAAATGGGGTCAAACGAAAGCAAACATTTTCAGGTTCTTGCTCAACATCATCTGCCCCACTCTGCAATAGGCTTTGGTTGTAGATGCTGGTAGCCATCTGTATGTACATAAACCTCTGCTGGAGATGTATGCGCTCATATCTGATGACAGAGATAAGGCTGTTGGGAAGAGCTCCTTAACCATAGAATTACTAGAATGGTGAAAAAGTCCCTCAGACTGCACCCTCATAGGTAGACTCCATATGTCCACCAGTCCAACGATCACGGTCCATTGACTTGAATGGGAGATCCCGTTTTAGTATCTATACATGTATTTCTATGTCGTCAACAGACTTCAAAGATCTTACTAAAGGCTATCTATGCAATGTAAACACAGCAAGATAGATTAGAGGTGGTTAGCGGCGAGACCCTACTAAGTGTGTATCATCTCTCCAGCTGGAGGAACAGTCTCATGTTGATTTCCCAGCATGCTCTCATACAGAAAGAGCATAACAGGAAGAAAGTACCAGGGTCAGTATCAGTAGTCAACACAGTGACAATGGGCTTAAAAAACCCAACAAAAACCATTGAAATCTGCTATAATGGCTTCTTGACTAGAGTAGAGAGCAGTAGTTATTTAAGCCACTTGGTTTTCGATGGAGGCACACAGCAGATTGAGGCATGTTAAAAGTTATGAGAGTATATCATGAGTAATGACAAGCCAATTGGTCCTAATTAAACATACGTCACACAGTGTGCTCAGTCTTTTATAAAGTGGGCACAGCGTAGTTTAAAACAGGGTAGGACATTCACTTTTACTTTGCATCCTTTGACATTTTATATTCAGGGGAATTTTGTAGTTCATTTCCTACCCTGGGTTTAGACTTCAGTATCACAGTTTAATAATAAGAGGAAATAACCCGTTGATCAGCCAGGTGGAATAACTAGCACCACCCCCACTGCTAGGGATCAATCAACATTCATGTCCAATAATCAATAATAATACATTTTTAATCAACAATGATGTAAAGTAAGAGAACTCAGGACTCCATGGCAGACAGAGAGAACAAGCTCACCATTTATATATGATTAAGATAAGGGCAATTCCACAGTTACGGGATTACCCTGAGACTTTAAAATGTATGCCAAACAAAAACCATTGATTTCAAAGTTTAACAAACCATGCAACTCTATGCACAATGACTACTTTGAACAATTTACACAGTAAAAAAGTAAACATTTACCTTGAAAAACTATCCGTATGCAAAGTTTGGGGACAGAATTACGGTTACTAAACTTTGTACCTTTATTTTATAAATGTGTATTTTATTTAGAATATTTTTGAATAGCGTGCATGCGCCCGGCCCGCCACAGGAGTCGCTAGAGCACGATGGAACGAGGACAACCCAGTCGGCCAAACCCTTCAGCTAACCCAGACCACGCTGGGCCAATTGTGCACCGCCTCATGGGTCTCCCGGTCGTGGCCGGCTGTGACACATCCTGGTTCGATACCGATCGGTATCTACAGTTTTACCTGTAAATGTGTTTTTGTAAGATTTTGTGTGGAAATTGTTAAAAGTAGTCCTTGTGTATAGAGTTATGTGGTTTATTACACTTTTCAGTCAGTTTTTTGTTTGATATACATTTTAAAAGTGAAAAATCAGAGTCTCAGCGTAATTCCGTTACCATGGAATTGCCCATAACTAGGTAGGTTTGATTGAATTCCTTTCTCCCCCTCAATAAAAACGTATACTTGTTATGATGAATTGAATCTAAAAATAAATCATTACAAATATGTATAGAGTAATCAGCAGTTGATTGTAAATATATTTGCGTTTTATATTCTTTATAAACCGACTACTGCACTATGCATATACTGTACTAACTATACCGTAACATTATATAGCTCCACCTTCAAACCATTCTATGAAACAGACTGTCCTTTTTACCTCTCCTGTGTTATATTAGAAGTGGTTGTTTTTAAAGGGTTGTAAACATTGACCAGTAAGCAGAGGGATTGATTGACACATGAGCACTTTCAGAAGGTGGAGGGGGGTTGGTAACCTTGATGCCAATTTGTTTTCGGGGGTAAGACAGCAGAAACAGACTGGCCAGAAACAGACTTGCACCCAGGCTAGGTAGTTGGGGTTCTCAACCGGGCAAGGTGGCAGCAGTGGGCCGACCCTGCCCTGAGAGCAGACCTGGGTTAAAATACTATTCAAAATCATGTCAAATACTTTGTCTGTGCTTGATTGAGTTTGCCTGGCGTAATAATGGCCCAATAGTATAGTCCAAAAATGGCAAACCTGGCACATCAAAGTATGTGAAAGATTTCAAGTAGTATTTGAACCCAGGTCTGCCTGAGAGACCCCTAACGGAGCATGCTCAGATCAGACTTTGGCTTTCATGTTGATGAGAACAGAACAGCAGGTGAGGGCTCCGTCCACCTTCACCTTCTCCATGTTGGACACTGGCATCAACATGTGGTCCTTCAGCTTCTCAAACACCTGGGGGAGAGAGAGTTGGGTAGAGAGAGAGAGAGGGATGGGGTGAGAGAGCGGGATGGGGTGAGAGAGAGAGGGATGGGGTGAGAGAGAGAGGGATGGGGAGAGAGAGAGAGAGAGGGATGGGGAGAGAGAGGGATGGGGGGAGAGAGAGGGATGGGGAGAGAGAGAGGGATGGGGAGAGAGAGAGAGCGAGAGAGGGATGGTAGAGAGAGAGAGAGAGGGATGGGGAGAGAGAAAGAGGGATGGGGAAAGAGAGAGAGGGATGGGGAGAGAGAGAGGGATGGGGGAGTGAGAGGGATGGGGAGGGAGAGAGAGAGAGGGATGGGGAGGGAGAGAGAGAGAGGGATGGGGAGAGAGAAAGGGATGGGGAGAGAGATAGGGATGGGGGAGAGAGGGGGGGAGGGGGAGGGAGAGAGAGGGATGGGGAGAGAGAGAGAGGGATGGGGAGAGAGAGAGCGGGATGGGGAGAGAGCGGGATGGGGAGAGAGATGGAGAGAGAGAGAGGGATGGGGAGAGAGGGGGGTGGGGAGAGAGAGAGGGGGAGGCGGAGAGAGGGGGTTGGGGAGAGAGAGAGAGGGATGGGGAGAGAGAGAGGGATGGGGAGCGAGAGAGAGGGATGCGGGAGAGAGAGGGATGGAGGGAGAGATGGATGGCGAGAGAGAGGGATGGGGAGAGACAGGGATGGGGAGAGAGAGAGGGATGGGGAGAGAGAGGGGGAAGGGGAGAGAGAGAGGGATGGGGTGAGAGAGAGGGAAGGGGAGAGAGGGAGAGAGAGTGAGAGAGGGAGGGGGAAGGGGAGAGAGAGAGGGAAGGGGAGAGAGGGAGAGAGAGTGAGAGAGGGATGGGGAGAGCGAGAGGGATGGGGAGAGCGAGAGGGATGGGGTGAGAGAGGGAAGGGGAGAGAGAGGGATGGGGAGAGAGAGAGGGATGGGGAGAGAGGGGGGTGGGGAGAGAGAGAGAGAGAGGGAAGGGGAGAGAGAGGGAGGGGGAGAGAGAGGGGGAAGGGGAGAGAGAGAGGGATGGGGAGAGCGAGAGGGATGGGGTGAGAGAGAGGGAGGGGGAGAGAGAGAGAGGGATGGGGTGAGAGAGGGAAGGGGAGAGAGAGGGGGAAGGGGAGAGAGAGAGAGAGTGAGAGAGAGAGAGGGATGGGGAGAGAGAGAGAGAGAGAGGGATGGGGAGAGAGAGAAGGATGGGGAGAGAGAGAGGGATGGGATAGAGAGAGGGATGGGGAGAGAGAGAGGGATGGAGAGAGAGAGAGAGGGATGGGGAGAGAGAGAGAGAGGGATGGGGAGAGAGAGAGAGGGATGGGGAGAGAGAGAGAGGGAGAGAGAGAGAGAGAGAGGGAGGCAGAGAGAGAAAGAGATGGATGGGGAGAGAGGGAGGCAGAGAGAGAAAGAGATGGATGGGGAGAGAGAGGGAGGCAGAGAGAGAGGGATGGGGAGAGAGAGAGAGGGATGGGGAGAGAGAGAGAGAGGGATGGGATGGGAGGGAGAGAGAGGGATGGGGAGGGAGAGAGAGAGAGGGATGGGGAGAGAGAGAGAGAGGGATGGGGAGGGAGAGAGAGGGATGGGGAGAGAGAGAGAGAGAGAGAGAGGATGGGGAGAGAGAGAGGGAGAGAGAGAGAGGGATGGGGAGAGAGAGAGGGAGGGGGGGGGAGAGAGAGGGATGGGGAGAGAGAGAGGGGGATGGGGAGAGAGAGAGGGGGATGGGGAGAGAGAGAGAGGGATGGGGTGAGAGAGGGATGGGGAGGGAGAGAGAGAGAGGGATGAGGAGAGAGAGAGGGGGATGGGGAGAGAGAGAGAGGGATGGGGAGGGAGAGAGAGGGATGGGGAGAGAGAGAGAGGGATGAGGAGAGAGAGAGAGGGATGGGGAGAGAGAGAGAGGGATGAGGAGAGAGAGAGAGGGATGGGGAGGGAGAGAGAGAGGGATGGGGAGAGAGAGAGAGAGAGAGGAATGGGGAGAGAGAGAGGGATGGGGAGGGAGAGAGAGAGAGGGATGGGGAGGGAGAGAGCGGGATGGGGAGAGAGAGCGGGGATGGGGAGAGAGAGAGGGGGATGGGGAGAGAGAGAGAGGGATGGGGAGGGAGAGAGAGAGAGGGATGAGGAGAGAGAGAGGGGGATGAGGAGAGAGAGAGAGGGATGGGGAGAGAGAGGGGGATGAGGAGAGAGAGAGAGGGATGGGGAGAGAGAGAAAGGAAATGATTATGAAATAATATTGATATACACCTCAGCTCAGCCTCTCCAGGACAAGTACAAATGATGGTCCCTCCTCAGACAATAGTTTGAACAACACTAGAGAAGGTAGGAGTCTTCACCTTAAATGACTTTAGGTTACAGGCTTTGCTAATTTTACAATGATTTGGGAGCACTTACAAGGGATACAAATCTTCTCTAACATTTAGGTAGAGAAGAGTTCTCAAAAACGGAGTGAGAAATATTACGTAATCTCCAAAAACCCTCATAAAGCAATGTGTCACCCTGTGGAGCCCCTCCAGAAGAAAACCAGTGTTTTCCTAAGAGCCTTCCAAGCCAGAATACTTCTCTCTCTCGCTAAATTCAATTCAAAGGGGATTTATTATCATGAAAAACATATCTTAACATTGCCAAAGCAAATGAAAGCAAAACACAAGAACAATCAGACATTAACAGGTAACATTACAAATGAACGTTTCAAAATATCTCCCCCCTCTCTCTGTCGCACTAAAAGCCTGGGCTTGCACTACCATGGGGGCGACAAGCAACCCACCCAACTCTGGCTATCAGATTATCCAGCCATGATGCAAGAGGTCTTACTCTGGCCCTGCTATAATCAATATGTAGAATAGCAATACAGCCCATCAACCAAGGGAGGGGAGTCATGAGGTCAGAGGGGAAAAGCACTATAGCCAAACTCCTCCACAACAAATCTGTTCCCTTTTCTACGTCTGTCTGTCTGTCTGTCTGTCTGTCTGTCTGTCTGTCTGTCTGTCTGTCTGTCTGTCTGTCTGTCTGTCTGTCTGTCTGTCTCTTTCTCAAGTGTTTCTGTTTTTATGGCAGTGAGTCTGTGCTTTCCAGCTGCGTTCTTATAACTGTGGTTGAAATGTATTATGTCAGGCCAGGAGAACTTCACTGTGAGGGCTGGCTGTATTTCACTGAAACTTTGACTTCTTTATCTCTGTTCAGTTTGTGACAGTCACCACCCCAGACCCTAAAGTCACCTCCTTTGCCCCACAGTCGACCCCCCCCCCCCCACCCTCTCCCATGACCTTCTGCCTTTGTTATGTAACGTTACTAAAAATAGCTGGAGCCAGAGTTTTTGGAACAAGAATGTTTAGTGTTTATAGAGTTAGAAAGCAGAGCGGCAGAGAAGCTTTGCAGGCAGAGTGAGTATGTTGATAAATCTCTCTCCTCTTCCTCTCTCTATCTGAAAAGGGGATCAGGGGACTGCCATGTTGAAGCACTCAGAAGAAAAACTTCACACAACCAAGAACCAACCTCTGTCTGTCTCTCTCTCTGTCTCTCTCTCTCTCTGTCTGTCTCTCTCTCTCTCTCTGACTGTCTCTCTCTCTGTCTGTCTGTCTGTCTCTCTCTGTCTGTCTGTCTGTCTGTCTGTCTGTCTGTCTGTCTGTCTGTCTGTCTGTCTGTCTGTCTGTCTGTCTGTCTGGCTGTCTGTTTGTCTCTCTCTCTCCCTGTCTGTCTGTCTCTCAGTCAGTCTATGTCTGTCTGTCTGTCTGTCTGTCTGTCTGTCTGTCTGTCTGTCTGTCTGTCTGTCTGTCTGTCTCTCTGTCTGTCTCTCTCTCTCTGTCTCTCTCTCTCTCTGTCTGTCTCTCTCTCTGTCAGTCTCTCTCTGTCTGTCTCTCTGTCAGTCTATGTCTGTCTGTCTGTCTGTCTCTCTGTCTGTCTCTTTGTATGTCTGTCTGTCTCTCTCTCGCTCTGTCTGTCTGTCTGTCTGTCTGTCTGTCTGTCTGTCTGTCTGTCTGTCTGTCTGTCTGTCTGTCTGTCTGTCTGTCTCTCTCTCTCTCTCGCTCTCTCTCTGTCAGTCTCTCTCTGTCTGTCTCTCTCTCTCTCTGTCAGTCTCTCTCTGTCTGTCTGTTTCTCTCTCTCTCTCTCTCTGTCTGTCTGTCTGTCTGTCTGTCTGTCTGTCTGTCTGTCTGTCTGTCTGCCTGTCTCTCTGTCTGTCTCTATGTCTGTCTGTCTGTCTGTCTGTCTCTCTGTCTCTATGTCTGTCTCTCTCTCTGTATGTCTCTCTCTCTCTCTGTCTCTCTCTCTGTCTCTCTGTCTGTCTGTCTGTCTGTCTGTCTGTCTGTCTGTCTGTCTGTCTGTCTGTCTGTCTGTCTGTCTGTCTGTCTCTCTGTCTGTCTCTCTCTCTCTCTCGCTGTCTGTCTGTCAGTCTCTCTCTGTCTGTCTATCTCTCTGTCTCTCTGTCAGTCTGTCTCTCTGTCAGTCTCTCTCTCTGTCTGTCTGTCTCTCTGTCTGTCTGTCTCTCTCTCTGTCTCTCTCTCTGTCTCTCTCTCTCTGTGTCAGTCTCTCTGTCTGTCTGTCTGTCTGTCTGTCTGTCTGTCTGTCTGTCTGTCTGTCTGTCTGTCTGTCTGTCTGTCTGTCTGTCTGTCTGTCTGTCATTTTCTCTGTCTGTCATTTTCTCTGTCTGTCTCTCTCAATTAAATTTCAATTCAATTCAAGGGGCTTTATTGGCATGTGAAACATATGTTTACATTGCCAAAGCAAGTGAAATAGATAAACAAAAAGTGTACAGTAAACATTACACTTACAAAAGTTGCAAAAGAATAAAGACATTACAAATGTCATTATGTCTATATACAGTGTTGTAATGATGTGCAAATAGTTAAAGTACGAAAGGGAAAATTAATAAACATAAATATGGGATGTATTTACAATGGTGTTTGTTCTTCACTGGTTTCCCTTTTCTTGTGGCAACATGTCACAAATCTTGCTGCTGTGATGCACACTGGTATTTCACCCAATAGATATGGGAGTTTATCAAAATTGGATTTGTTTTCTAATTCTATATTGTTATACACAGTTTAAGTCGGAAGTTTACATTCACCTGAGCCAAATACATTTCAACTCAGTTTTTCACAATTCCTGACATTTAATCCTTGTAAAAATTCCCTGTCGTAGGTCAGTTAAGATCACCACTTTATTTTAAGAATGTGAAATGTCAGAATAATAGTAGAGATAACGATTTATTTCAGCTTTTATTTCTTTCATCACATTCCTAGTGGGTCAGAAGTTTACATACACTCAATAAGTATTTGGTAGCATTGCCTTTAAATTGTTAAACTTGGGTCAAATGTTTCGGGTAGCCTTCCACAAGCTTTCCACAATAAGTTGGGTGAATTTTGGCCCATTCCTCCTGACAGAGCTGGTGTAACTGAGTCAGATTTGTAGGCCTCCCTGCTCGCACACGCTTTTTCAGTTCTGCCCACAAATTCTCTATGGGATTGAGGTCAGGGCTTTGTGATGGCCACTCCAATACCTTTGTTGTCCTTAAGCCATTTTGCCACAACTTTGGAAGTATGCTTGGGGTCATTGTCCATTTGGAAGACCCACTTGCGACCAAGCTTTAACTTCCTGACTGATGGCTTGAGATGTTGCTTCAATATATCCACATAATTTTCCTTCCACATAATTTTCCATCCTCATGATGCCATCTATATTGTGAAGTGCACCAGTCCCTCCTGCAGCAAAGCACCCCCACAACATGATGCTGCCACCCCTGTGCTTCACGGTTGGGATGGTGTTCTTCGGCTTGCAAGCCTCCCCATTTTTCCTCCAAACATAATGATGGTCATTATGGCCAAACAGTTCTATTTTTGTTTCATCAGACCAGAGGACATTTCTCCAAAAAGTCTGATCTTTGTCAGTTGCAAACCGTAGTTTGGCTTTTTTTATGGCGGTTTTGGAGCAGTGGCTTCTTCCTTGCTAAGCGGCCTTTCAGGTTATGTCGATATAGGATTTGTTTTACTGTGGATATAGATTATTTTGTACCTGTTTCCTCCAGCATCTTCACAAGGTCCTTTGCTGTTGTTCTGGGATTGATTTGCACTTTTTGCACCAAAGTACGTTCATCTCTAGGAGACAGAACGCGTCTCCTTCCTGAGCGGTATGACGGCTGCGTGGTCCCATGGTGTTTATACTTGCGTACTATTGTTTGTACAGATGAACGTGGTACCTTCAGTTGTTTGGAAATTGCTCCCAAGGATGAACCAGACTTGTGGAGGTCTACAATTGTTTTTCTGAGGTCTTGGCTGATTTCCTTAGATTTTCCTATGGTGTCAAGCAAAGAGGCACTGAGTTTGAAGGTAGGCCTTGAAATACATCCACAGGTACACTCCCAATTGACTCAAATTATATCAATTAGCCTATCAGAAGCTTCTAAAGCCATGACATCATTTTCTGGAATTTTCCAAGCTGTTTAAAGGCACAGTCAACTTAGTGTATGTAAACTTCTGACCCACTGGAATTGTGATACAGTCAATTATAAGTGAAATATTCTGTCTGTAAACAATTGTTGGAAACATTGCTTGTGTCATGCACAAAGTAGATGTCCTAACCGACTTGCCAAAACTATATTTTGTTCACAATAAATTTGTGGAGTGGTTTAAAAATGAGTTTTAATGACACCAACCTAAGTGTATGTAAACTTCTGACTTCAACTGTAGATGTGATGTTCAATCATGCTGCTTTTGAAAAAGAGAGCGAGTTTACATGGAACTGTGTCTGACACACAGAGATGTATCCCTGTGTTCTGACACACAGAGATGTATCCCTATGTTCTGACACACAGAGATGTATCCCTATGTTCTGACACACAGAGATGTATCCCTATGTTCTGACACACAGAGATGTATCCCTATGTTCTGACACACAGAGATGTATCCCTATGTTCTGACACACAGAGATGTATCCCTATGTTCTGACACACAGAGATGTATCCCTATGTTCTGACACACAGAGATGTATCCCTATGTTCTGACACACAGAGATGTATCCCTATGTTCTGACACACAGAGATGTATCCCTGTGTTCTGACACACAGAGTATCCCTATGTTCTGACACACAGAGATGTATCCCTGTGTTCTGACACACAGAGATGTATCCCTGTGTTCTGACACACAGAGTATCCCTATGTTCTGACACACAGAGATGTATCCCTATGTTCTGAAACACAGAGATGTATCCCTATGTTCTGACACACAGAGATGTATCCCTGTGTTCTGACACACAGAGTATCCCTATGTTCTGACACACACAGAGTATCCCTATGTTCTGACACACAGAGATGTGTCCCTATGTTCTGACACACAGAGATGTATCCCTATGTTCTGACACACAGAGATGTATCCCTATGTTCTGACACACAGAGATGTATCCCTATGTTCTGACACACAGAGATGTATCCCTATGTTCTGACACACAGAGATGTGTCCCTGTGTTCTGACACATAGAGATGTATCCCTGTGTTCTGACACACAGAGATGTGTCCCTATGTTCTGACACACAGAGATGTATCCCTATGTTCTGACACACAGAGATGTATCCCTATGTTCTGACACACAGAGATGTATCCCTATGTTCTGACACACAGAGATGTATCCCTATGTTCTGACACACAGAGATGTATCCCTATGTTCTGACACACAGAGATGTATCCCTATGTTCTGACACACAGAGATGTATCCCTATGTTCTGACACACAGAGATGTATCCCTGTGTTCTGACACACAGAGATGTATCCCTATGTTCTGACACACAGAGATGTATCCCTATGTTCTGACACACAGAGATGTATCCCTGTGTTCTGACACACAGAGATGTATCCCTGTGTTCTGACACACAGAGATGTATCCCTATGTTCTGACACACAGAGATGTATCCCTATGTTCTGACACACAGAGATGTATCCCTATGTTCTGACACACAGAGATGTATCCCTATGTTCTGACACACAGAGATGTATCCCTATGTTCTGACACACAGAGATGTATCCCTATGTTCTGACACACAGAGATGTATCCCTATGTTCTGACACACAGAGATGTATCCCTATGTTCTGACACACAGAGATGTATCCCTATGTTCTGACACACAGAGATGTATCCCTATGTTCTGACACACAGAGATGTATCCCTATGTTCTGACACACAGAGATGTATCCCTATGTTCTGACACACAGAGATGATTGGGATTCCAACACCTCTACATGAATGATTCTTCATCACACAGCTGGTGTTCAGAGGCAGAAAGTGTCCCAAGTTTCCATCCAGGACACATATGAATACACACGTCCCCACAGTGGTCTGATACAGGAAAGAGAGGCAGTCACTCTGATTTTATCATGTTTGGCTTGAATTTCCCTTCAGCCAATCCTCAAGGAAAATATAATAGTAAGCCTTTGGAAATTGGACAACGGTTCCAAATCCAAAAGAGACATATTTCAATAAACGGTTTGTACTAAAAATAAATGTTCAAGTTTGGGTTTTAACCACAGAGTACATTTGAGGTGTTGGGGCTGCCTGTGCAGATTGCAGGGTGTTGGTGATGTGGTAATCAGGAGCTCAGAGTGAGTTACTGTGTAGTGACACTGAGGAATGTAAATGACATGGCTCATCCTCAACGATGCCTTACCGCTACAGAGACAATAACATTCACTGCTTCCATACGAGCTGATGTCCAACAGTCACAGGGTGTGTGTGTTAGTGAATGTGTGTGTATACTGTACGTATGTGTGTGTGTGTGTGTGTTAGTGAATGTGTGTATACTGTACGTATGTGTGTTTGTGTGTGTGTGTTAGTGAATGTGTGCATGTGAATATGTGTGTATACTGTACGTATGTGTGTGTGTGTGTGTTAGTGAATGTGTGCATGTGAATATGTGTGTATACTGTACGTATGTGTGTGTGTGTGTGTGTGTGTGTGTGTGTGTGTGTGTGTGTGTGTGTGTGTGTGTGTGTGTGTGTGTGTGTGTGTGTGTGTGTGTTTGTTCACCTTGGCACTCTCTGGGAACTCCTCTGGGGTGCAGTGTAACAGCACATGGCCTTTGCCAGGGAGGTTCATGTAGATGGTGTTGGCTGCAATGTCATCAGGC